>NC_046973.1:10284355-10551855 GCF_009769545.1 Cyclopterus lumpus
ATTTTGAAAGCAAGCCATGCTTCCACAATGGAAAGCATGGTCATGGTCCATTTCAAGTGAAAATTATAACTTAACACGCAAGATATCCAGCATGGTTTTATAACATTCTGCAAAACATGAGATTATAATTTTCTTTTTCTCAATTTCAAAATATCCATCCAGAAACAATACAGAACTCTTACAGTTTGAGGGAGACCATGACTATGGTCAATACACTCTGGTTAAGATGTGTTTAGGTCAGACAGCTAAAACAGCAGGGAAAGATCATCATTAAAGTTAAGGTTACAAAAGGCTAACATTGATTGCTCATCTGTGATGGCATGTTAACTCTGGAAGTTAAGATAGACTGCTCCTCAACCATCCACTAGACTGACCTTAATGCTGGTGCTTGAAACAAACTACTTCATACAAAGTGTCATCCAACCACGCCTAAAGACAAAAGTATTTATAGCTGCTCCAAATGGACAGGGTGAACGGCCTGCTGTCTGAGAGAGGGGCAACACATATCAATGGATCAAATGGGGATAACATGTCTCTCAATAAAAGTCTCTCCGTGAAGACATGCACAACGTTGCACTCACTTGAACATATAGAAAGTGCAGAAGTAGCACAAGAAGTTGTGTGTCCACCTTCATACACCTGGCCAGTCCCCGTGTGAAGTGAATGTCAATGTCAGATTGTCAGTTTCACAAACCAGTTACACAAATTGTCAGACAATACAGATGGGCCTCGTCCTCTCTCTAGTCTTTATATTTATATTGTTCGACAACTGAAAAATGACTTTTTTTTACAGAGGACAGACTCCATTACTATCTACTTTAGGTCAGGTTACTCTACTTCCTGCATTGACGTTCAATGCCAGTATTGAACATTCACAATAATTCAAAGGGATCTTATTCCGAGAGACACTGACCTGAGATATCCCATGATCTAAAAAGCACATTCACATGCAATTTGCATGATTTCCCCTCCACCCGGAATCCTTTAATCCATTGCACTGTTCACTGCCCTAAGGACAAACACTTAGCTTTAGGCATAGCTAAACCATCACTTTGATCTGCATTCTCTCCAACATAATCCTATTGTGAATTGCTATGAACATTGCAGCAAGTAGGTGGCACTAGTGAGGCATCAGACTTTGGGCTTCATAATCATTATTCTGAGCCACTGGACCATTGTTAAAACATGTTTTTACAAATTCTGTCCAATACCTCTAGTATCTCCACCATGCTGATGCAGCCAGAGTATATGCACGACCAAGGGTATTGGCCAAAGCTAGACACTGATCTCTAGCCCATCTTTTTGCCAGTCCCTCCCCCTATGTGCTTCCCCCAAAATAAATGGATTTGTGCAAGGAGGAGTTGACAACCACTCTATTTTAAACCACGCACTGCCAGAGTCAGTGTAATGTGAGCCTCTCTGGCTCTGTTTGTGTGGGACCAGCACAGTATCCCAACCCCCGGTTAATTCTCACCTACACATACACGAAGAAGAGGTCAATGGCAGGAACCTCTAAAATCACCTCCTAAACCAAACGTCCACTTTTTGTACTTTTTTGCATAATGCTGTGATTGCTGTGATTGCAAGTATTCTCACTCCAGTAACTCCATTTTGTACACAAATGTTTTTAAATCAAGCTGGGTCAGTTCCTGTCAAGTTTTGGTAAAGGTTTCCCAAATGTAATTGTAAAAAGCAGTCCTGGTTGAATAAATAGATAAGTCAATTACAAGTACTGGAACATGTCACAGCCCAGATTATAAATTCCGGTGGACACAGGACTGTGATAAAATGAAGAGTTGTGAGCTGTTAGTTATTTACGCTAGAATCTAGTCCCTCAATCAAATAAAACAGGGAGACTCTGCCTTGTATTTGAACTCACATCAACAGCATTATTAGTAACTATTTAAAGCTCTAGATAGCATAATCTTTGAGAACAAGTTCCCAATGAAGTTTATAATGGTGATAGACTAGTGCCAGTGAGAAACAGCTGAGTTGAAAAGAGCAAAGGACCAAATGAGATCAAGATGAAGACTGCAAAGTGGCTGAAAGTGGAGATGAGCTCAGACATGCCTAAGACATTTCTACTCTCTCACTTTGGACCACTGACTGCCTGCATTGACCCACTTGACCCATTTAGCTAATGAGCTCTACTGTATAATTCCTCCCCCCCATGCAGTCTTAAAGACACTCAGTTTGGAATAATAGCACATGCCTATCTGACAGCTAGCCTGTCTGCTTTAGCTTGGGGCAGATGTTGACATCTGAGTAAAGACCTTAACACAGCACCTCTTTTAACCCTTTACACGTCTGGGTAAAAAGAAAAATGATAGGTGTTATTTATGTTGTTAGACAGGGTGTTGTGAGGTGAAGAGATGCCAGCAAGTGCACTGCTTTTGCCCATTCATCAACCAGATCTGACATACACCAGCAGGACTCATTTGCCTCTGTGGATCTGATCCAACCGAAGCTCTTTCCATGTAAGGGCTTAAGGGCTGTCTAAAGTAGGAAATCACTTTCCACGATACAGTTACCTAAAGGGACTGGTGTGTGTGTGTGTGTGTCTTTGCATAAGGGAGCGCAGAGATTCATTTAAAGCTCATATGTAGTGCTGACTGAAAATGTAACAAGTAATTCCAACTTTGTGTCATCACACTTGTAGGGTATACACTATAATTTTCTTGCTGACTTGACTCTTATAGTTTATCAATATACATTGAAGCATATACTACCTTTGAAAGGCTAGTCATGTCACACATCAAATCCATTCTTCCGCCCACCCCGGACCCTTTCCAGTTTGCATACCGTGCCAAATGGTCCACGGAGGATGCAAACTGCTCTGCTCTCCACCCAGCCCTTACCCACCTGGACACACAATACTCATATGTGAGAATGCTGTTCATAGACTTTAGTTCAGCATTCAACAACATAGTCCCACAACAACTCATCTGTAAACTTGACCAGCTGGGGCTCAGAACCTCGCTGTGTAACTGGCTGCTGGACTTCCTCAGTGAGAGGCCAAGCAGTACATGTGGGCAACAACACCTCGATCAGCATCACACTGAGCACAGGGGCCCCTCAGGGCAGTGTGCTCAGTCCACTGCTCTTCACCCTGCTGACTCACAACTTCTCAACAACCTATAGCACCAATCACAAGGAGAAATTTGCAGATGACACAACTCTGGTCGGTCTCATCAGCAAGGATGATGAGACCCACTATAAGAAGGAAGTCAGCCTTCTGACCACGTGGTACGGAGACAACAACCTCCTTCTGAATAACAGGAAAACCAAGAAGATTGTTGTCGACTTCTGGAGAGGCCCCACTAAACACCCACCACTGACCATCAATGGTGCTGATGTAGAGAGAGTGAGCAGCACCAAATTCCTGGGGGTGGACATCAGTGAGGACCTCTCGTGGACAGCCAACACAACATCACTGGTAAAGAAAGCCCAGAGGCGCCTTTACTTCCTCCAAAAACTTAAGAAAGCAAGAACCCATCATGTGCCCTTTTTACCGAGGCACCATTGAGAGCCTCCTGACAAACTACATCACTGTGTGGGGCAGAAGCTGCACTGACTACAATAGGAAAGCCCTGCATAGTGAACACAGCTGGAAGGATCATCGGTGCCTCACTGCCCTCCCTGCAGGACATATATGACACCCGCCTCACCCGCAGAGTGACCATGATGGTGAGCGACTCCAGCCACCCCTCACAGTCTCTTCAGCCTCCTGTCCTCTTGGAGAAGATACCGGAGCCCCCGTGGTCGCACCACCAGACTTTCAAACAGCTTCGTCCAGCAGGCTGTTAGGAAGCTGAACTCTCTCCTTCCTCTCCTTTAAGAGTCTCCTTTAAGACTCTCTATGTCCAAGTTCTGATAAATATGGAATGATAGTTTTTCTTAATATACTGTATGTTGTCTCAATGTATATATTTTTTTATGTTCACTTTATTATTTGGTATTCACTTTATATGTCCACCGTCTCCTTGATCACTGACTACCTCACAGGCAGACCACAGTTTGTCCGACTGGGCTGTGTGCTGTCTGGGACGGTGGTCAGTGATGTTGGAGCCCCACAGGGAACTGACTTCCAGTACAACTCGGGGTCATGCCATCTGCAGAAGTTCTCTGATGACTCTGCAGTGGTCGGGTGTATTAAGGATGGACAGGAGGAGGAGTGAAGGGCAGTAGTGGATGACTTTGTGGAGCGGCCCGGTAGAAAATCACCTGCTTCTGTGTACAAGAAGGGGAGGAGTTGACTTTTTTTCTTGAGGAAACTCGGATCCTTCAATGTGTGCAGCAAGATGTTGGAGATGTTCTACCAGTCTGTTGGACCAGTGCTCTGGACTACTCCGTAGTCTGCTGGGGGAGCAGCATTGGAGCCGGAGACACAGACTCACTAAACTGGTGAAGAAGGCCAACTCCATCATTGGCTGCAAACAGGACTATCCGGAACAGGTGGTGGAGAGGAGGACACTGAAGAAACGATTGTCCATATTGGATAACCCGGACCACCCTTTCCACCACCTACTGCAGGGACAGCGGAGCACGTTATCCAACAGACTGCTTCAGCTCCTCTTCACAAGGACAGAAACAGGAAAACATTCCTGATACAGGAGAACATTCCAGATAGAGGAGAACATTCCTGACCACTGCTATTATACTGTACAATAAATCACCTTTGGCCAGATCCTCCTCATATGAACATCAATTTTTTTACTCTGAAAGGGTTTTTTCTATTTCTTGGGAGTTGTTCCTGATCCGATGGGATTCATTTTAGTATGTTAGCAATTGCAAAAACCTGTATGCCCCAAGCCAAGATCAGTTGCAATGGTATTAAATCACCCGTGTTTCCTCTCTTTAGCAGGCAAGGTTGCTCTTTGAATTATTCTCTTTGTTCAACCCATAGAACCTCTGGCAGAGGCAATGAGATCAGATCCAAATAGGTCAGTTAACACAAAGTATGTGTATTTGCAGACGATAACCATTTGGTCCTTACACACCCAGATGTTTCTCTTAACAGACTTCTCACATTACTGGATCGGTATAGCTCATTTTCAGGATATAATATTAAAATGCATTTCTCCCTTCTGGTGTACGCAGGGGTTCGAGTTTTTAAGAGTAACACTGGACAAATACTTAAAGAATCTCTATAAATTGAACGCTACCATTTTCGAAATGGAAGAATCCCAAAGTTTTAAGTACATTTAACATAACTAGGAAGAATCAGCTGTATCAAAATGCCATGATTACTGTATTTATTTCAGTCTTTGCCTATAGCTGTACCTGGGTCCTTTTTAAAACCTCTGGATAAAATGGTAATAAAATGTATTTAGAACCACGATACTTCAAGAGTAGAAAAAGGCAAATTGACATTGGATTACAACCTTGTTGGCCTTTTTATTTTGTCTTTGTCTGAACTTGATACAGTCCCCTCTTGGACCCAGATATAATGCTTTGAACTGGGTTACACCATACATTTAGAGACAAACTGGTTTGAAATTCGTTAATTTTTTGGTCAAGAAACAAACTGACAGATTGGACAACAGTCTGTTGTTTCAGAGATGATGAAGTGGTGCTGGAGGAACCTCACACCTCCATCACCTTTTACTGAGCCATCCTCTCTCCATGCCATGCCTACATGGGTTTTATTTCCAGATGCTTACCATACAGTATAACACACAACACATTGACTGTTTATATATTTATAGCTTTATATATTCATCTATAGTCTGTGAGCTCAATCATATAGCCATTTGGTATAAAGACTTGGAATAAGCTTACTATCTGTTACTAATAGTCTATTACATTCTATCAATTAATTGTCACCTTTTGTTGGCATTTTACTTGTCTAATATCCCATAATTACTCATGGTCTTTAGATTAGTTTAGATTTGTGCTGTTGTTACTAACTAGCTAATATACATCAACAGGAAATATTTGAAACAGACATTCGTACTGCCCTGGTTGATTTTATTGGTTTGTTTTTTCACTGCTTGTTTCTTTATTTTGAATATAGATTGAACTTTGGCTTACTGGGATTGACCAAACAAATAGAAACAGCTGTGGACCGGAAAACAAAAAGAATGAGCTAAAAGAGGCTAAAACATGTGACGAGCTGAAGGAAACTACAGAGTTCTTATTTTGTGACCTTGTTCACATTTGAGCAATTTGATATATTGTTAATATAAAAAAGTTTCAATCATATAAAAGCCTTTTATCTCATAAATAGTGATATTTTTCTTCCTTAATCCACTTAGCAGACATATTATGAAGGCAAACCGGTAACATCTGGGAATAAAAAAAATGCCGATTTGAAATGTCAGAGTTTGGCAACTCTGGACGGATTGTAGCCGACAGCAATGTATGCCAGCCCTATTGTGAAAACAAATTATTAGCATATTATTTGTCCAAATTAAAATGCATCTCACAAACAACATACAGTATATCTGATTCAACAAAGTAAAAGACATTACATGATTAGCAGAATAGCATAGTATAATGTGTGTGCGTGTGTGCGTGTGTGTCTGTGTGTCTGTGTCTGTGTGTGTGTGTGTGTGTGTGTGTGTGTGTGTGGTCCTGGAGTTCAGGGGGTCAGCTTGGAGACAGTCGAGTCAGATCTACAGCCAAAGAAAAAAATACTATCAATCCAAAATGGAAAAAAACAAGACAAAATATTGATTCTCAAGAACACAAAAACAATACAAGCTGTTCCAGATGATACAGACACAGCACCACAGATTAGTATGTGTCTACTACACCTTATGGTCTATCTCACAACATACAATACTTACACTTCATAAATTCTTAAGGGCTTCAACAACATAAGGCATCCATTGGTGCCATGTCCTAGCTCGTCAGGAAGGCAACTATTAATGTGGCAACATTTGGCTTAATCTTCCCGTGCCTTTTGAAGGGGGAAGGGGGGGGGGGGGGGGGGGGGGGGTGGGGCGCTGTGCTAATCGAAAATAGTGTATTTGAATATGTTTGTATAAACTGGGGTCCGTAAACACTATTGAGATATAGTTTTTGCCCTGGCATCCAACACCACTGTAAAGAATCTCAACGTTATCTTTGATCGGGACTTGTCCTTTAACTCCCACGTGAAGCAAATCTCAAGGACATTGTAACATTTAAAAAATCAGGCACATCTTGTCTCAAAAAGATGCATAAAAACTGGTTCACGCGTTTGTTACTTGTAGACTAGATTACTGAAACTAAACTCCTTATTATCAGGCTGCTCTAATAAGTCTCTTAAGTCCCTATAGATGATCCAGAATGCTGCAGCTGGTGTACTAACACAAACTAAGAAAAGTGATCACATTACTCCTGTATTAGCTGCTCTGCACTGGCTCCCTGTAAAATCAAGAATCACATTTAAAATTCTTCTCCTCACCTACAAAGCATTGATTGGTGATGCACCATCATATCTTAAGGAGCTCATAGTACAATATTACCCCACTAGAGAGCTTATAGTACTATATTACCCCACTAGAGAGCTTATAGGTTATAGTACCATATTACTCCACTAGAGAGCTTAAATAGGTTATAGTACCATATTACTCTACTATAGAGCTATACCATATTACCAGAGAGCTTAAATAGGTTATAGTGCCACATTACCCCACTAGAAAGCTTATAGTACTATATTACCCCACTAGAGAGCTTATAGGACCATATTACTCCACTAGAGAGCTTATAGTACCATATTACCCCACTAGAGAGCTTAAATAGGTTATAGTAACATATTACTCCACTAGAGAGCTTATAGTACCATATTACTAGAGAGCTTAAATAGGTTATAGTGCCACATTACCCCACTAGAGAGCTTATAGTACCATAATACTCCACTAGAGCTTATAGTGCCATATTACCCCACTAGAGAGCTCATAGTACCTTATTACTCCACTAGAGAGCTTATAGTGCCACATTACCCCACTAAAGAGCTTATAGTACCATATTACCCCACTAGAGAGGTTATATTACCATAGTACCTCACTAGAGAGCTAAAAAAGTGAAATATCAATCAGTTTTATATCAAAGCATCTATGGTGTCCCTCAAGGTCTTAGTGTCTTAAGGTGGTATTTTGACCACTATTTAATCTATTCTCAAGTGGTCAAAAATAGTGAAATGGTTTTACCTCTGAGGAGCAGAAGGGAGGTTACCAGCTTTTATCAGATCACTCTGAGACAGAGCGTCTGTCATCCAGGAGAGGGCGCTGCAGCAGTACTCCAGCTGGGAGAGAGATACAAAGATGGATGAGTGCTGAGTAGACAGAGCCGACAGCTGCATGGAAACCAGACACACTGTGCACACACTCGACACACAGATATATATACTCATATCAATTTACCCATACATGCAGATATTGTACAAAATTAAACAAAGCACACCTACTGTATTTTTTTAGGTGGGCAGGTTCAATCAGCAACATTTAATTTATAGATTAAAAAATATATATATTCTGTCCAAGTTTAACGGTACTGACTTGGAGGTACAGTCACTGAGCTAAAAAAGCTTCCTGCTGGGATAGATGTTTCCTTGTAAGAGATATCTCTAAATGTGATACTTCGTATAGACTTTGTATTAATAATTCATTGCTAAAACAACTCAAAATGTTCAAAGGGAAATGGTGTATGGTTCTAGCCTGCAAAAACTGATTGTGACTTGTATAGATCAGGCTCACTAGATCCTTCATGTGCAATGAGATATTGCTGACCTCTGTCTCCAGCAGCCGCAATCTTCTGTCGTGGTCACGGATCTCTACCATCTGCTTTAGCACACTGTCCACCCTGCGGAAACAAATACACACAAATAATCCCAATGAAACCTCAGCTGGAATGTCTGAGTTCAGATGAGTTCAAAACTATGGAATGATCACACAAGGACTTCAGAAACTTCAATAAGTAAAAGAGAAATGTGTATATGTAAAACTTAATGAAAGGTATGTTTCTATTTTTGGCCAGTGTTTGTAACATTTAATAAGAACACATAATAACAAACAACACAACAATTGTACACAACCCTAACCCAGGGCATTTTATAATGGAAGGATGTATGGACATTTTCCTTGATAGATAGTAGGCATCAATTACACAGATGTCTTTCAGACAATTGACATTGCATGTGCAGATTTGTAGAGGATGCTCATTTTAGTTATACACATATAGAACAAGAGGTGTATAACAAAAAAAGAGACAGAATTAAACAAAAAACAAAAACAAAAAGAATGTATAACTAGGGAGTGATCTATTCTCTATTGTAAATTCATTGATTTCTGAAAATAAAATCAGGTCTATGGGGTGTTAAAGAGGGTTGTTTCTATGCGACTGCGAGTCACTGAGGGTAAGTCTCTGACTTTCGGGACTCAGGCTTTCTTGGAGTCTCTGAATGGCATTCTCGAAAGGGCGTTGACTGGGGACGACAATGCTCATGTGGGTAATAATAGAGAAACCTGGAGGTGGGTTGATGGAAAGGAATGACCTGCCTGGTCTTTGTTGTTGGACTTCTGTGATAGTCATGAACATAACAAACACCATGTTCGAGCATAAGTGTACTTGGTACCAGAACAAAAGCTAAAGTTCTAGGATCGACTTTGTGGTCATACCATCAGATCTGCGACCGTATGTCTTGGACATGGTGAAGAGAGGAGCAGAGCTGTCAACTGATTACCACATGGTGGTGAGTGGTAAACCCAACCGTTAGGTAAAAGGGAACTGGGAATGTCTGGCTGAAGCCCCTATCCACGAGGTCTTAAACACCCACCTCTGGCAACATTTCTGGTGCATCCATGTACATGCAATCCAAGTGAGCCATGTTCAGAGTCTCCATTGTTGAAGCAGCTGTTTGGAGCTGTGGTCAGACGGCCATCGGTGCCAGTCGTGGCAGCAACCTGAGAACCCACTGGTGGATACCAGTTGTATAGAAGGCCGTCAAGCTGAAGGAGCAGTCCTTTCGGGTGTGATTGGCCCAGGGTCTCCAGAAACAGCAGCCAGGTACCGGCTGGCCAGAGGCCCTGAAGCAAAAACACCAGGTGTGGGAGGAGTTATGGGGGACCAATGAGAAGAACTTTCAGTTTACCTTATGAAAGTTATGGCAAACCGTGAGACGACTCAGAAAGGGAAAGCAGGGCTTGGGTCAGGCTGTGTTTGTTTTCAGCAGGGCAGGAGAACAAGGACTTTGAGGAACTCCTGAAACCGACTAACACGTCTCTGTGGAGGATGCAGAGTTTGAAGACTTGGGGTATAACTCATTCATACTCCTGGCAGAGGTTGTTGAAGTAGTGAAAAAGCTCAACGGCAGCAAATCACCAAGGGTGGATGAGATTCGCCCTAAGGTGCTGAATGCTCTGGACATTGTTGGGCTGTCTTGGGTCACAAGCCTCTTCAATGTCCTGTGGCCTCGCGTTTCCCCAGGAAGAGCTTGAAAGTGTTGCTGGACGTCTTGAATACCTTCAACCCTGCCCCGGATAAGTGGATGTTAATGGTTGGATAGATGGATTCTCTATTTAGATATTGGTTTACATAAAATCCAGTATGAATATGTTAAATAATTATATGCTGCTGTATTGGCTAAGTTCTATATTACACATTTTATTTGTCAGTTAAATGTAATTTTGGGGAGTTTTTCCTGATCCGATGTGAGGTCCTGGGACAGGTATGTCCTATGTGTACAGATTGTAAAGCCCTCTGAGGATAATTTGTAATTTGTGATTCTGGGCTATACAAAATAAACTGAATTTAATTAAATTGTCAGTTCTAACCTTGAGAATCAAAAGAGCTCTTACACATTCATATTGTTTAACATTTCATAAATTCGCAACATTATCAGATGCAACTTACTTGACAGATGTACTTTTAATTAGTACTGTGTCACTTTCCCTCTGCCGCTTATTCCGAGCTGAGAGGAAGTTTTCTTTCTGGATAGCCTCCCATGTGTTGAGACAGCTAGCCTTCTTGCCCCGCAACTCCAGAACTGAGGACACAGAAGACTGTAAAAGCCTGACTTTGGACCAACTGTCCTGGCACCCCAAGACCCAGCTGTAGTTGCTCTTCAAATTAACCAAACACATCTAGACTGAATGGGTAAACTCCATCACCTACCTAGTACTAGTGCAAGAGCTAATTCATGCATAATGGTACATGTTTCCTTGTTTTTCTTTACTGCTCCCTGCTAAATGCTTGTCCTCATATCTCCTGTCTTTAAGCTATACTTCTCACCAAAGTGTTGGCTTTTGACTGAGGGGATCTGGTGGAAGCATCTCTTGATGAAAAGGTGGAGGTGTGATATGATGATAAAGGGTGGTGCCAGGCACGGTCTTGAGTGGTACTCCTTAATCAGGTTGTAACGCTGAAACTTCCAATAGATGTCACTGTGCTCCTGTACTTTTGAGAAGGTGTAGCTGTAGACAGTAAATTGAAATCTCATTATGCAATAAACAGAGAGAAAACAATTTCCTACTCCATACTATACAACATAAAAGCCTATTATGTTTGGAATCTGTTAATCAGTAAACATTGGAACTGAAGAAAATCATTCGAAATGCAAGGGTACCTGAACATAGCAATGAGTAGGTTGACCAATACTATGTTGGTAAACAGCAGGTAGATGACCAGAAGGATGACAACCAGCCAGTTGGCGTAGGTGCTCAGACAAGGCTCTTCTCCTGCTTCAATAAGTGTGGCGTTGTTTGTACAGGTTACTTCCACCAATTTATCAGCTAGATGGAAAAACAATAAAGAGATCCATAACAACATGAAAATGTATGCAGCCTCTTTATATGCACCTTAAAAAAGTAACATCTATTTTAACTAAGAAATGCAGAAAAAATGTTTGTATTGCTTTATATTTACCATTAATAATCTGGCGTCTGAGTGAGAAAAATGTAAACTCGTAAAAAGTATGTTGTGTAAGTGAACAAAGGCAAATATGTTGTTCATACCGTTTTATGCACCATATTATGCACCATTTTATTTTATGCCGAAAATGTGCTAAACATAATGAAAAGGAACATCTAAAGGACAGCTCTGCCATTTTTTCTTAAAATGTCATGCTAATCGTTCAAGAAAACATGTGTATTATTAATTTTACAAAACTGAGATGAATTTAATTCAATTATGTTCTAAAGATTGGGTTATTTTTTACATTTCACATTTCTTTCATATAATTTAACTTAAACTTTATTTTATCCATCCGTCCATTATCTACAACCGCTTATCCTGAGTAGCGGGGAGGCTGGAGCCAATCCCAGCTGACATTGGACAAAGGCAGTATACCTTTGAAAGGACTATCACAGAGCTGACACATAGACAGACAACCATTCATGCTCACATTCACACCTATGGCCGATTTAGAGTCTCCAATTAGCCTGAGCTGCATGTCTTTGAACTGAGGGAGGATGCTTGAGAACCCGGAGGGAACCCACGCTGACACAGGGAGAACGTGCAGACTCCCCTGACATTGAGGGAACAAAGATCCTTGTGCTTGATAGAGTTATGGACTGGTATATTGAGACTGAATCGCTCACCATCCATTTCATTTATGGGTATTTGTCCAAAGATGTGCAGGTATGGTCTGTAGAACACTCTGCGGAATATCCAATTAGGGCGGGGATCATACGAGTAGAGGAGTGCCTGATTAGCCACTCCATAAGCCAAGAGCCACACAGCCAGAAAGAAAAGGAAGAAGAAAACATCCTTCATCTGCGGGAAGCAAAGAGAGACCAGAAGTGAATGATGTTACACATCATCATTTCATGAATAGGATTTTGATATCTCAATACATCAACTGTTTCTAGTACATTATATGCATTACCATCAACCATCATTAACAACAAATGGGGGGTGAGCATTAAAAGAACAACATGCAATTGCACCATTGACTCAGTTAAACTGTCTATTTTCGTAATTCCTTTGTTTGCTACTTAAAGAGGACACTGGTGTCTGTATGAGGAATGTGGATGTAGAATAAGTAAGGTGTAGAAGGTATCCATAACAGGCATGTTTTTGGAGTGCTCTACGTGAACAATACACCAGTGTGCCAAGTAAGAATACTTGAACAAAGACCAACTAGTGAAAATGAGGCCTATATTTTTGTCAAAGTATCTTCAAGGAACCCCAACCTGTTGTATGTCTCATACTGTTTCACATGTAATTTTCATTAATTTGTGTGTTGCGCATAGGTTGTTTTGCAAATGTTGTGTGCACTCACCATCTTGCCAAGGATGATTATCTTGGGTCCAAGCTGTTTGTGGACTGCAAAGATATGGATCAGACGTAGTGTGAAGACCATAAAATCTATGGCCATGACAGCTCGTCCAAAATCATATGACATGGGGAACATTCTGGAAAACAAAACAGTGCATTTACGGCCCTTAATATAATCACCTTTATTATGAACCGATACAACCAGTCCATTTACCATTTACCTGCAGCACAGAGCCAAAGTGAAGAGAATAATGGCTGTGAGATCACACTTGTTCCACACATCCTGGATGTAAGTCCTCATCATCTGGAGTACAAAGGAGCTGCCCAAAAAGAAGGTCTGTCAACCAGATAGAGAGGAGTCACAATAGTATGCAGATGGATATGGATCTGTGCAGTGTACAGTACGTGTCAGTGAGAGAAATGTGTATTTTAGGTTAGCATTCAAACTGACGGGGTCCTTTTCCTCAGGTTTTGGAGAGAACATGAAATACAAACCAGTTTGAGGAACAGATGCATAAGTTTGAAGGCTTATCAGAAACCAAAACACTGCAGAGCCGTAATTAACTATTGTAAACAGTGGAACTATGTTGCAATATACTGTATGTGCGCATGCGTGTGTCTTAACAACCAACCTGCCGAATCTCTTCACACACTAAGGTGAAAACCCAAAAGTAAAGCACAAATTCCAGAGTGGACGGGCCGTCAGGGTACGGGGGCTTGAAGTCCACCAACAGAACATAGGCAAACAGGTAGAGGAACAGGAAGTACATCAGCACGTTGCCAAGGAATGAGGTAACAGGGCTAAACCAGAACTGTCTCCACCGTGACACAATGAATGGTCTCTTGGAGTTGGATGGCAAAGAGTCTGAAGTGAAGAGTAGTACAAAAAATGAAAACAAGAATGATTCAAATATGTCAAACAAACCGTCATACAAAAATATATTACCAAATACACTCAGTGGCTAGCGAAAAGATTAAGTGTATTTATTTTTTTAAACATGGACCCCATTTTCCCATGTCTTTGTGTATAAGTGACAAATGGGTTTCAGGGTGAGAGGGAGGGGGAACACACACAAGTGTTGGAGATGTGCCGACTACGGTGAAAACACAAGTGTAAAGAAAGAAAAAAAGTTGCACACTCATAGCCACAATGCAAAAGATATTTAATAATTTACCAGCTTTTCAAAATGGTCTTCTTCAGGGTAAAGAGGAGTGTGACTGATTAAGGGACTGACGGGAATACAGTTTATTAAATTAGTCCAGTATTGTAGGATAACTACAATACTCTGTCTGTTGCCCCTCTTTGTCTCTTCCATTTGTAGAAGCTCTTTATCCATGTACACTGGCGAAGGTAAATTTGACAGCCACATTGTTGAAATCATCTAAATATTCAGCTCTGACATCAACCTTTTTAATTGAAAATGATATCACTTGTACAGGCAATCACATTTTAAAACCATTGCCCAGTATAACATGTTATTCTATTATTAATATGTTGTTTTATTTATTTCTCCACAATCATTGAGTGACCACCAGAAATTACTTATCAGCCTCCTTTGGGGTAATGACCACTGTTTTAATGATAATACTTAGCAATGCTTTTTGTACTTTAACACAGCAAACTCGGCCTAGCTGGCACCTTCCTGAGACATGCCACGTTCCATCCTGCTTCAAGGCCTCCACCATAATCCCCGTCCCCAAAAAACCCTGACCTCTGTGGTGATGAAGTCTTTTGAGCGCCTAGTCCTGTCCGAACATGGCCCTCCACTTCATCCTCCAGCATCTGGAGTTCAGTAGAGGGCTCTGCCTGTGCTTATAGAACTAGAGTTACAATATCATAACCTTCGTTAATCACAGTTCATTTTACCCTTACTCATGAACAACACCCTGGAATACTTACAATCCTTCAATTGGCACTTGCACAACAAATCCCTGTGCACAGTGAGCCTTGTGATCTACTGAAGTCTAGATCTGCAAAAAGCAGGGAATCAATCCTGAGGTCACCAAATCAGACACTTATCCCTCAACTGTGAAATGATATCCATGGAAATTACAATAACATGGATAACATGGCACAAACTTGGTGGAGCCCAATTGCTACAGGGAGCCTGTTTGGTTTCTTTGCGAGAATACAGCTTCACTTTATTTAAGGGACGGAAGCAATGGCACCCCATACCACAGATTGGTAGAATGCTAAACAGTTGTCTCACTGGAGCAGCAGAATATATACTATATTCTACGTATTATAGCCAAGAAAAAGAGCTGGAAGAACTTTAGTTAGAGCAGAAGAGAGCAGCATAACTTGCACTCCGCTGTTCAATAAGAGCATGATAACATACATATGGATCTCACATGACTGAAAGTTGAAAAAAGGTTCAGATGTAGTATATTACTATTACTTACATTCTTTAAGAACATCATATTTTTTAAACCATATAGTGTGTAGTACACACAGTTATCAAACAAACACATGTGGGCATACAAGGGAGGGTAGACCAAAGTACCAAAAGCAGAACAGTGATCCAAACCCACCTTTCAGGTTTTCTTTTCGAGCTTCTTCCTCACTGTGACATCCAACAAAGAATAAAGGACTTTTGTTACAACTGGGAAGGAAACCCGTCATACAACACTATCAGATTCATGTTATGTTATATATTTGTATTTACTTTTGTATAATGTCAGCAAGGCAAAAGACGGTGTTATCATTTCCATCCAGACTGTCAGTGTCTCTGCCGTGGTGGACCTCCACAGACTTATCTTCCTCTTCTTGTGCTCTGTAACATGAACGCACACCACAACCTACCATGTTTTCTTTTTTGTAGTAATAATGCTGTATTGTATGTGTTACTCTCAGCTCTCGAGTCATCCGAGTCAACATGGAACAGATTCAACACTATCCAACAATGTGTCTGAAATCATGCCCATAGGAGCTACGCATATATATATATATATATATATATATATATATATATATATATATATATGTATTTCTCCAAAGAAAATACTTCTTTTGATAGACAGTAAGTATAAATTAAAAAAAGAATACAAAAAGAAGCAATTAGCACTAAGAGTGCTAATTTCAAATCTCATAAATTTAAATTATTATTTGAGGGGTACCTTGAGAGCTATAGTTTGAAGCTCAGAGCTATTGGTCAAGCTGCTGTGTTGGACTAGTTGGCAGTGAGAATGTGTTGAATGGAATTCTATAACAACACAAACAAAGTTACTCAATAATCGCTCAGCATAGCACAATATTTACAAAACACTGACCTGAAGCTGATAAGGTCGGTGTAGAGGAGAGGGGGCAGGAAGAAGGTGAGAACCAGTTTCCAGACCTCAGTACTCCTCTCCATGTCACCCCACCAGACCTGAGACAGCAGGGACTACATAAAAGAGCAGCCCTGTTACCACAACTATCAACCAACATTACACTCACTGATGACATTTGTTTTTATTTATGTTTTATTTACTGTCATTTTAATATTCAAAGCCTGCATGGAGCCTGGCATCTTTTCATTTCTACTGTTGGGAGGAGAACACCATCTCTACCTGAACACCATCGTGACTGAAGAACAGGCGGGCATCAGCCGCAGTGGCCATCTGAAGGCATGTAGCTCCGCCCCACACTGGAGACGTCCTTATAAGGAGAGTAAAGGAGCGACTCTCGCTGCTCTGGTAACACTCACCAAATACATCTGAACACACAAACAAAACAGTACACACAATGATATCATAATGTTGTCTTCTTAATCTTTTCTAGGTTGCTAGGTAACAGGGTTTTATTGGGTGGGGGGGGGGCATTTAGTGCTTTTATTACAGACAATAGAGGCATGACAGGAAATTATGGAGACACAGATACAACGGATATCCTGCCAGACTCAAACCAAAACCGTAAGCCATATAAATGCCCTAGTTTTCAACTTTTAACTTTTGATTATATTTTCTCAGACGCGGAGAGATATTGAAAGTGCAAAGGCAGCTGTGGTATATGGTTATTATATCACAGCTATGAATCAATCACGTCACGCAGTCATCTTGCAAGAAACCTTGGAGAACATACTGCAGGAATGATCTTGTGGATGATCCCAAAACTTAGATTTATTTTATTCAAGAGGGAACAATACACATAAATTAACATGCGCCACAAGCCATCATGTAAACGCTCCAGATTTACCCATGCACGATCATTTTTGGTTGATGGTATAAAAAAAGTTGATGGTATAAAAAAAAAAAACACACTCACAGGAGCACAAAAACGCAGACAGATAACCACCATTAGAAGCACATGAGCACAGACAAAACCGTAAGTACCTCCATAATTTCAATATCAACACAGATTATTTGGGATTTCCCAAAACTGTTTGCAATCATTCTGCCACCCAAATGCAGATTAAGGCATTTATATGACATTGTCTTGAGTCCACACATGCACAGAACAAAGCTGCTTGTGGCCTGACTCACCGTTGGCCAGGTTCTCAAACTTCTGTGCCAGTTCCTTCATGGCTAGCTTGCTCTCAGTCTCACGCTCAAGCTTTGAAAGCTCCCTCAGCATCTTACAACCACCCAGAGCGCTCAGCACTGACTCCCCTGCCTGATAAGGAAACACACAAAAACACGGTAATGCCAATAAACGCCTGTTGAAATGAAACCAAATTTGATGGCAACTTTGAAAAATGGCAGCTTTGTGACCTTAGCGATGTTTGCAGTAGTGTGTCTTTCTCATAGCACCTTCAAATGTCATGTGTACAGAGTCATTTGAACACAGCCAATTCCTAAACAAGATAAAATGCCTTGTGTGAGGTTGTGCAATATTACAGGTGAGTATCACCATCTCCCAGAAGTAAACAGCCATTTCACGGCGGTTCTGCAGGACGGCCCAGAAGAAGAGGGCGGCCCAGGGTGAGAGGCAGCGCTGGTCCCGGTACATGCAGTCCCCCAGCAACATCTGATTGACTTGCTAGACAAAACACGACAAGACACAAGTGAGGGAGTCAGAACCCAAGAAATATTGTCTCTTATACTGCTGACAACCATCCATTATTAAATGGCAAATACATTTTGTCAGCAGCTTTTCTGATTTTCTCAGTGATTTCATATGCAGTGAAAAACATGACATGAATTGTTCTTCCTTGTCAAAACCTGGTGTACCATCATACTGAACTGACATTTTTTGGTTCATAGATTTAGAGGTGTAATGCAACTCTGTAACGCTGTTCATTCTGTACACATGACATATATAGCTGTCCATCCTGATATAGGGATCCTCCTCTGTTGCTCTCCTGAAGGTTTCTTCCCTTTTTATCCCCTTAAAGGTCTTTCTGCTCTGATCCGATGTGAGGTCCTGGGACAGGGATGTTGTATGTGTACAGATTGTAAAGTCCTCTGAGGATAATTTCTCATTTGTGATTTTGGGCTGTACAAAATAAATGTAATTAAATTGAATTGTTAGCAGCAGCGTATGTATCCTGGAGCCTCTAGCCTCACACAGAAAAGCTCACTAATTCACATTTTTTATATTTTAAACTGCAAAAGCAACAAAAGGAGAGAGTTCCCCACTCACTGACCTTGAGAGCCTTCCTGGTGCTGGTGCTGGGGTCCAGGCCCAAAGGTCCATAGTAGAAAGGCTGACAGACATCACCCAACAGGTCCGACAGCAGGCGGGATACCTGCAGCATCACCAGACAATTCATTACTACTGTATACAGAGCAAGGGTGCTTTCATGTATTATATTTGATATAGAGCGAAAAACAAATCCAATTGCAGTTTGCTGTGTTTAAAAAATGTACGAGAGTCTGTTTCCATGACAGAATCAGAAGATTGGTGGAAATGAAGTGAAGGGAAACAGGTGCACATAATGCTCAGCCCGTCCTACAGGTTCACTTATTCTTCCTCACCTCATACAGGTTGAGCTCCATGGCTGAAGCGGGTCCACTTAGTGCACTCTGAAGACTCTTCAGAGGCGCCGTCTCAGCCCCATGCAGGTTGGGCAAGGATCCAGCCAGGCCCTGCCTCTCATGCAGACGCTTCTGGAGCAGAATGTAGGCCAGCGAGCTATCGGACAGCGAGCAGTACAAGCTCTCCAAGCGACGGTGAGTCAGGTAGCGCAGAATATTCAGTCCATTCTCGCAGAAGAGACGCACAAACTGGGGCTTGTTGTTGATCAGTGCGTCTGTCATGGAGTCCTCAAGGTCCTCATACTTCAAATATAAATCACCTCATCAGCATTATGTGATTGAAGCATGCAGAAATACATGTCTAACCAATTTCGTCACGAGGTTTTGTAATTTTGCAATGCATTGAGTGAAAAAGAGACACTGCTCTAAGTTGTGTGTTACAATCATCATGTGTGGACCAGAAGGATAGCATAACTCACTATATTTAGCTTTTGATACTTTAGTAACTTTGTTGCAACATTTGGACGTCTTTGAATTTCTAATAAAGGAGCATCGATTTTACACATCGAAGTCAGTTTACATAACTTGAGAAGTACTTAATTAGTTTAAAAGGGATTTAGCAGGAAGGAAGAGTTGGCCCCAAATACGAGTTAGGCTTCAGACTTTGAACATTATTTTTGTACCTTGTGATATTCCAAACAGTGCTAGTGTATTTGTCATTAAGTTTGACTCTGACCTTCCACTCGATATCTCCATTAAAGAGCTCAGTTTTGGCGATGTCCACTCGGTTCCAGGCCACGGCTAGTTTCAGCTCCTCAATGTACTCACTGGCTTCACTGGACACACGTTTACTAACTTAACACACACACATATAGGTACACGCACACACACACACACACACACACACACAGGTACACGCACACGCACGCACACACAAACACACACACACACACATAGGGAGGATATGTGGGTTTAGGGGGCAGGGGCAGAAATGGCGTCAATGGAGGTAAAGGTCATGATAAGGCTACTGGGAAATACCTTGAGAATATGAAAAGACATGGTAGGATATATACTGAGCCTGAAATATTCTAGCCCCCTTTACATAATTTAAAAAAAAAATGATTTTATATACTTTTATTGGACAAAAGATGGGGCTAAATTGTCTGTTTTACATAGCTGCCAAAACATAAGATAACAGATCATTTCTTTTTTCTGCTATTCTAATATTTATAAGGATTATTCATGCTTCCATGTCTCCCTTGTTGACTATTGTACATCCCTCTTCAACCATCTTAGAAACACGTATTTTCCAGGTCATCTAAATAAAAAGGTTGCATGACAGTAATCTTAATATCGCTCAATTGGCACCCCATCAAATTCAGAATGTAATTCAAGGTACTTGTGATCACTCCTAAAGGTCTTCCAGATCAGACAGCCGTGTACATCAGAGGCCGCCCCGTGTCATCAACGAGGCTCCAAGCATTTTGTGACATTCTGCTCTTTTTGTCTTTTACAGTGCTATATGAATAAACATATGTACTTACTTACCTCTAACAAGGGCTTTGAGGAGAACGATATCAAAATCATCAGAACCCTCCTGTTCCCCGTGGAAAACAGTGATGAACTCTCTGTTCTGATAAATACTCAGAGCCTAGACACACAGAGGAAGTGAAAGAAAATGAGCAAATCAGTGTTTGGAAAATGTTTCTCAAACATTGAAATAACCACACAGACTCTGGGCAGAACAAATAGAACAGAACTGGGTGATCTGAAAAGCGGTTGGCATAATCTTATTAATTTCTACCATACGCAATATTAAAATGATGAGAGCAGTCTGACTCACACTATCCACCAGTTTCTCCAGCTCAGCTTCAGCTGGGAAATATCTCTGAACCTGGTCACGGACCTTGTTGCGGAGCTCTGCGCTGAGACCCTCAGCAGCCTCCCCCTCTGCTGGAGGAGAGATGGTACTGAGATAGTCCAGCAGCTCACTGATGAAGTCTGCGGCAGGACCAGATCCAGCAAGAACCAGCCAGGGCGTAGCTTTCCTCAGAGAGACATCTAATCTCTGAGACAGGGAATATAGGTACACAATTAAATGACAGGGCATTTTCAAATATATTGTATTTAATCAGTGTCAGTGAGATGGCTATATCTCTTTTACAGTAATGTGGGTACTTTATTTATTTATTTTTGATTACAGAGATCATATGCAATGAAATGTTAGACATTGCATTATAATCAGTGGTCAGTTTGGGGGATGTACGGCAGAACTGCCTTCACAATAACAAGAAAGTATGGAAAAGATGGAGTGCTTCTGTGGTCAAGCAAAAAAGTGAGACTTTTGTCATTAATTGGATTTTCTGAAAACGTAAAAAAAAAATTAAAAAAAGGCAGACTTTATACTAAGTATTGATGACATGTATTTGGATGTTTTTTCCCCCCACAATGCTAGCATTTCAAATTTCAGACACAAATTCAAATTCAAAATTCAAAGCAGATGATGGAGGGCTAGCCTCCACATGACTCGCGCTAAGCCCACAGCTAGTCGCTAACGGTGCTAACAGCCCAAACAGTACAAACAACGTGCTAACAGAGCTAACAGTTTTACACTGATGCTTCTAAATTGACAGGAAAGTGGCGTGCTGCTGATATCCAAGTAACTCTTTGTGTTGA
Source organism: Cyclopterus lumpus (assembly GCF_009769545.1). Lineage (NCBI taxonomy): Eukaryota > Metazoa > Chordata > Actinopteri > Perciformes > Cyclopteridae > Cyclopterus > Cyclopterus lumpus. The sequence goes on from NC_046973.1 coordinate 10,306,130, forward strand.
GACTGTGTTTGACAATGTTATATAATAAACTGAAACCAACATCAAGTTCAGTGCACTGATGGGTGAGGAAGACCAGACCAGGGCGACCCAACCACTCTGTTAAGAGGAGTGGCCACAGTCTAACTGGCCATGGTTAGGCAGGCCTACATCCTTCTGTTGTTGTTGGGCACCCAATCTTGCATATGTTGTGGCCTGTTAGTGTCTGGTAAGCCGTAAGGCTTAGTAGTAATAGAATGTCCTTGGAATATTTTTGGTAAAATCCCCAAAACTATCATTGTATGTAAAGGGCAAATGTATGTGACAGTTTCCTCACCTTGAGCATATTGGCGTCTCCTGAGATGAGCATACACAGCACCGGGATTTCAATACCGCCACTACCTGTTATTGGCCCGAGACAAGAAGTTAGAAGAAAAAGACAGCTTCTCTAGGTCGAATGCTCAGTAGGGAGCAGGATCGTCTTTCAAACAGAGGATCGTCGGTTCGATCCCCGGCTCCATGTGTCGATGTGTCCATGGGCAAGACACTTAACCCCAAAATGTCTCCCGTAGAACAGTGTGTGAATGTGGGTATGAATGGGTTAGTTACTGCTGATGTGGAGGTGGAACCTCAGCTCCTCCCATCAGTGTGTGAATGGGTGAATTATGCCATGTAGTGTTAAAGAGCTTTGAGTGGTCGGAAGAATAGAAAAGAAAAAGTACAGGTCCATTTACAGAAACCTTAGATTAAGAAAATGAATACAATTTGAAATGCTCATAATATCAGACAACCTCTCCAAAATGTAACTAAATGTTCTGAGATGGTAGATAGTATTGATAGATAGATCAATATTGTCTTCAAGCTCACAGCATTTCAGATCCCTTTATCTACCCAGGGTAGGTTTGCTGAGCACATCCAGTATCAGCTAGCTAACAATCATATGTGAAGGGCATTTGAAACTGGGTTGGCGTGCAGCGTGACAAACCGTACAATTATTACACATCATATTCTCATTAGTCCCCTTGAGACATTTACAATATATCATGTTTGAAAGTCCAGCAAGCAAAATTCCACCAAAGGCTTCAAAACTATGCAAGTAGAATATAAATAATCTGAAAGCCAAACATTATTTTCATAATGTAACGTCTTCGGCTGAGTAATACAGTATATAATACTCAACTGTCTAATACGACTTTACAGTAATATAACAGAGTCCATGTTTGGAAATACTCGATGTCTCTGTCTCACCCCAAATGCCAGTGCGCTGATGGGAAATGTAGTCCTCCAGACTTCCACGAAAGGCCGTCTCTCCCCCCCGGCGGCCGACACTACCATCATCCACCAGGAGGAAAGCCTGGTGGTTGTTGTCCAGGCAGCAGGAGTCACGTGATGTGTCCTGGACAGAGTATCGAGCAGGAAAACTGCCCTTCAAACAGACAACGCCAGAGTTAAATGTCTTCTCTATTGCTCACCTGGCTCACACGACAGCCAACCAAGCCATCATCACCTTTCTTTCTTTCTTTTTTTCTACACCTCCCACACATCCGCTCGACACGACTGGTTAAAGTGATTTACGTGACTTTTCTAGGTAAAATGTTTTTCTTGAAGTCCTTCGTGAGAAGCAGACGGGATAGTGCAGGCTTTGTTTCCAGAGATGATGATCCATTTACTCTCCTCTCCACTTCACTAGGACTCTAGTTGCTCTCCCTGAAACATTATCACACAAGTCTCCTTTAGACTGCGTTTCAAGATTGAAGACCTTTAGTAAGAAATACATTAGTATTGTAATAGTCTTAGAGGTAATGAATCTTTAAAAAAAAAAAAGAAAACGTTTTCATCTCTAACCCATTTTCTTAAGATTGTGAAATTGACACTTCTGTCTTTTTTCTCCTAATTCAGATTAATGTTGAAACTCAGGTAATTTGTTTAATCCTCAGATTCTATTCTAGCATGCAATACAGGGAACTGAACACAATATGAGGAAGTATTTTAAACTCTCATTTGATAATGAGGTATGCTGCTATAACTCCCCGGTCACACCCTGACTGACTAATATTCACACCGTAGAACAGTGGGTTAAGTGTCTTGCCCAAGGGCACATCAACATGGACTAGCAGAGCCGGGGATCGAACCGCCGATCCTCTGATTGAAGGACGACCCTGCTCACCACTGAGCCACAGTCAACATGAAACAAACAAGACGAAGGAAAGATGGAGGATGTATAAACCAAATCTTCATTGCTAACTCCATCCTCCTTTTGAAGAGACAAGGTGCTACTGGGCTTGTTCTGGATTACTTACTCAAGCTTTATGATTCCCACAAGATGTGACCAATGGGAAAATAAGATCTAATCATGTAAACACACCAGTGTAGAATTAATAGAATTAAAAGGATACGTAATTATTTAAATGAGCTTCAATTAGAGAACATCACAAATAATACATTTCTCATGTAAAATGTATAGGCCTTTGGGATAATTTGAGGGACAAAGGCTATTTTGATATGATCTATTTGTATTTTGGAGTGAACCTTGTGATAAACCAAAGGTGCAAGCTGTATAGCGGACTCTCTCAGCTCATGGTATGCATGCTGCCTGACGAGTACCTTGACATTGACAAGCTGCTGCCTGTTGTGCACTAGGCCCCAGGGTGCCAGCCCCACAGCAATCACTTTCTTTCTGGAGATCGCTGGAGCCGCGGCCCCGTGGTCCCTCACCGCCTCCCCCACACAGCGGGCCACGCCTTCCCTCAGACCCCCTGTCAGGATCCAGGCCCCTGGGGAACAGTTGGGAGAAAAGTAGTGAGGTGGTACGCATACAATTTACTTTTGACATACACACCATATACTGTATATGTGTGAAAGTAAAGAATAGATTTCTCTACTTCATCTATTTTTGAATTATGTTCCCCATATGCTCCAAGTTTGACACATACAGTTCCCCCTGCTAAGCACTCCTGGAACAGCCTCTTAATATCAGGAGGGCAAGTTCAATAATGAGCTAATTCATATGTTAGTCATAATTATAACATAATTATAACTATGTCAAATGTTCCGAGCCACATAATGTTAAATGACACATCAAACAAACAATATTTCAGAATTTCAGAAATGTTTGTACAAAATGGTTTAAGTTTGCATTCTCAATGGTTTCTGATGACCCTAATGGTAACTATGGGTTCTCACCTGTGCTCTGTGCAGCCCTAACCAATCCGTTTCTTAGGACATCTCTCACCCATGTTTTAATCTTCTCATGGCCTTCCCCCCCGACCACCGACACCACCAGATTGGGTAAGGGCGGGCCCCAGTGAGCCATCATCAGGGTGTAGACGATCTGAGGTGATGTGTCACTTGACAGCCGCAGAAACTAGACCCAAAGCATTTGTCAAAATATGTCCAATGATTCAGACAAAGATGTATTTCACTAAGAAATTTTAACATCAATTATACTGTTTATCCGACTTTAATGTACATGGAAATTAAATCTAAATGTTCAGAGTGCCACCCCAGGCAAAAATCCATCGAACAAACGACAGACAGATATAATAATATTTTACCATTTCTGCCTAGGCCCTTTAAAAGTATTCAATTATTATGAATTAACTTTAAGAGCAGCAGGTACAGAAATACTTTATGTAACGAATGGTGTAATTATTTTGATTAAAAAAAGGAATTTTCTTTGATACATGGGGTTTTCTGGTTGAGAAACACTTATTTAGTTTGGAAGAATCTTAAAAACTATCTAACTACTGACTTGTATATTTTTGTACCACAATCAAAAGCTTTTGGCGACCCCTGCTCATCATCTGGGATTTAGTTTAAACTGTGTGCACGTAGATGAGAGTGTGTCGGAGTGTGTTCTCCAGCCTCACTCACATGACTGTGTTTGTGTCCGGCGCCGGCAAACTCCAGTTCCCCAAAGGCGTCGGTGGGACACTCTGATGAGTGCTGCCTGCTCTCCCACTGAGTGACGATCGCAGCTCCAAAGAAGTCCCCAGTGGCCACCGAGTCATGCAGCTCCCGCACACCACCACACTGACACAGCGCTCCATGACTGACACACACACCAACGACCCACACACACTTGTATTGCCCAGGGTCATTTCAAAAGGCATGATACAGCTTGTACAGTAAGATACTTTTACTGGTTCATAGATGCTACAACATCTCTCTCTCAAACGGAGTTCAAGAGGAAGGTTGTTCCAGTTTGGGGGGACAGCAAATCCACAATAAAGTGGGCACAAATGTATGCTGGAGCCGGACTACAGAGACTGAGTAAAACCTCAAATCAATTCTAAAATCAAATGGAAGCCAAAGAGGTTCAACTGAGGCTCCGTGATCTCTCATCTGCTCCAGCTAGCTCAGCCGAATGCTGCAGCCACTCAGGCAGAGTTTAATCAGTGCTGAAGAAGAAGAAAGAATTAACAACTTTCAAAGTCATCATTGAAAGAATATGTTAAAATAAATGTTTATTTATAAAGCACTTTTCATTCAAAAATAATCTCAGAGTGCTAAAATAGGACAGAAGAAACCAAGATGGCTACTACATTTCTGTCACTAGGCTTAACAGATAATATGATCTCCTGTCCTGAATGTAGAGTTTGAGTTCTGTGATATCAGGATGCTTCACCTTCACGACCATCAAAACAAACAAGTCAGGGCTTCTTACTAGTTGAAACTTGTAAAGGGAGGCATCCTGATCAGGAGCCTGGACTATCTCCACATTTCTGAGCTCCTCATCCTTTCTCTAAGGCTGAGCCCAGCCCCCCTTTGAAGTAAGCTCATTTTGTCCACTTGTATCCGCAACCCCATTCCTTAGGTCACTACCCAAAGCTCATGACTATAGGTGAGGGTCAGTGGCAGATGGACTAGTAAATTGAGAGCTTTGCCTTGCATTGCCTCCACTTTTCAGAACCGAAGGTTGGAGACTCCTTTCACATAATTACATTCCAATATTTATGCATTTTAGAAACAACAGAGAAAGAAGTAAATACCTGAAAGAGTCTTCAACGAAAGTGGTACATACTCGCTTCTTGACGATCTTGGGAATCCAGCTCTGTGCAGGAGGAACATAGATTACAAAGAAAGGTTTGCCAAAGAATCACAAAATGACCGTAAAAAGTGATCGTTCTATATAACCTCGGGACAGGGGAGCAGCGGTGAAACTACAATGTTCAGGAGATGGACTACAAAAAAGATCCTCTTACATACTTTGTCCGTGTTCTTACAGGGCTGTGTCCTAACAATACAAACACACTGTGTATAAATACCACACACACTGTGTATGAATACCACACCCTGTGTATGAATACCACACCCTGTGTATGAATACCACGCACACTGTCTATGAAAACCACACACTGTATAAATACCACACACTGTGTATAAATACCACATACTGTGTATAAATACCACATACTGTGTATAAATACCACGCACACTGTCTATGAAAACCACACACTGTGTATAAATACCACAGTACCACACACTGTGTATGAATACCACACACTGTGTATAAATACCACAATACCACACACTGTGTATAAATACCACACACACTGTATATGAATACCACACACTGTGTATAAATACCACACACACTGTATATGAATGCCACACACTGTGTATAAATACCACACACACTGCATATGAATACCACACACTGTGTATGAATACCACATACTGTGTATAAATACCACACACTGTGTATAAATACCACACACACTGTGTATGAATACCACACACTGTGTATGAATACCACACCCTGTGTATGAATACCACATACTGTGTATAAATACCACACACTGTGTATAAATACCACATACTGTGTATAAATACCACGCACACTGTCTATGAAAACCACACACTGTGTATAAATACCACAGTACCACACACTGTGTATGAATACCACACACTGTGTATAAATGCCACACACTGTGTATGAATACAACTCACTGTGTATAAATACCACACACTGTGTATAAATACCACAATACCACACACTGTGTATAAATACCACACACACTGTATATGAATACCACACACTGTGTATAAATACCACACACACTGTATATGAATACCACACACTGTGTATAAATACCACACACACTGCGTATGAATACCACACACTGTGTATGAATACCACACACTGTGTATAAATACCACACACACTGTATATGAATACCACACACTGTGTATAAATACCACACACACTGTATATGAATACCACACACTGTGTATAAATACCACACACACTGCGTATGAATACCACACCCTGTGTATGAATACCACACACACTGTGTATAAATACCACATACTGTGTATAAATACCACGCACACTGTCTATGAAAACCACACACTGTGTATAAATACCACAGTACCACACACTGTGTATGAATACCACACACTGTGTATAAATACCACACACTGTGTATAAATACCACAATACCACACACTGTGTATAAATACCACACACACTGCGTATGAATACCACACACTGTGTATAAATACCACAGTACCACACACTGTGTATGAATACCACACACTGTGTATAAATACCACACACTGTGTATAAATACCACATACTGTGTATAAATACCACAATACCACACACACTATCTATGAATACCACACACTGTATAAATACCACAGTACCACACAATGTGTATGAATACCACACACTGTGTATAAATACCACACACTGTGTATAAATACCTCAATACCACACACTGTGTATAAATACCACACACTGTCTATGAATACCACACACTGTGTATAAATACCACACACTGTCTATGAATACCACACACTGTGTATAAATACCAAAAAACTGTGTATAAATACCACACAATGTGAATAAATACCACACACTGTCTATGAATACCACACACTGTGTATAAATACCACATTACCACACACTGTGTATGAATACCACACACTGTGTATACATACTCAATGAAGTTTGTTTAACAGGTAACAGACAACTCTTTATTAGTATTAGTACAGTGATGATAACTGTCTGTTTTTATTTATTACAAAAATGATAATAATATTAATTATATTTATAAATTATACAAATTGTCAATATTTGTGTTTTGGAGATAAGTAATATTCCCTGTAATATTTGTAAAATAGGATATCTGCGCAAAATATATGCTTTTCCTGCACTTCCTGCACATCCTCTCTGCCCATCTGCATGTCTCAGCTGCAGCTGGGGCCAAATCGTTTTGGCCCAGAAGAGGCGGGTCTAAGAAGCAGTTTAGCCTATTACTGATTAAAGATATAAATGAGTGATACACAATTTAGCCAATCAGCATCCTAAAATAGATTCAGCTTTGGGCCAAAGTCATCTGGCCCAAAGCTGCACCTTCTTGTCAGGGCTTTTTTAACGACATGACGGCCAGTGCGAGCACTTCTCTTCTAAGAAGACCCAACCTGGTAAAATCAACGGGGACAGATCCAGCATGGACTGTTACTGGAGTAAGGGACATGAAGCACTTGTTGGAAGAATTAATAAAACATGAGAACACCAGGATACACATATATATATATATATATATATATATATATATATATATGTGTGATTTATATTATACGATATTTATGTTATTATAATATATTTATGATATGTATATTGTATATTTACATTAGATGGTATTTATATATCATATTATACTGAATATTATGATATGATATATATATATATTAATATACTGAATTGTATGAATAAGATGTACTTATTATGTCAGTGTTGGAATAAATATTTAACTACAAAGTAGAGTGTTTGATACTTTTTTTGCATTGAATCATACTGGGATGTTTGCTGAAATCGATTGGATGGTCCTACCAAAAAAAAATTCCACCAGCCGCCACTGATTAGTACAGGGATGATAACTGTGTCTTTATTAGTATTATTACAGTGATCAAAAGTATCTCTAGCTGTTAAAGCCAACTCATTCCTCCTAAAACACCTTTCCTCATTTCCTGTCTCTCCTCATATGAAAAGATGCAAGTGAGGGAAACAGGGATGAAGTTAAGAGACTGCGTCCCTCTTTATACTACCTTGTATTATTATTACTGTTTTTTATTTGACTGTCTCTTGTGTGTACTTTACCCGTTGCTGCTGTAATCCGATCATCTTCCCCACTGCGGGACTAATAAAGCAATATGTGATCTCTTCTCTCTCATCTTGTCCTACTTCTTACTGCCACTAGAGGTCCCCACCGAATAAACAAACGGAAATATGGGCGTAATCGCTGCTGCACAGGCAAACTCTATGGCAGTTTGGCACTATATGGCTTGTACAATTAGTACACTACACAACAGATTCCATAACCTAGAAACACATATGATGGTTTCTATATCATAACAACTATGAATCTGAGCTGTAAAATATATATCTTGTTATGTAACTGACACCCTTCTCCTCGCTGCCCTTCTTTCTACTCTGTGTTTGGTTGCGGTGTCTTGAAGAGATAACACCCGTGTGTTTACATGCACACAGGATGCTGGGTTATAGTGAGTCGGGTTAGGCAGGAACTTGGACAGTGCATCGACACACAACGCAGAAATGGAGGAGGAAGTCCTCGGATCCTTTCCTTAAGCAAACGTACAACAACCGCACCCAAAAAGTCTTCCAATAAACAAAGAAAGTAAAGTCCTACATGATGCTCAATCAAAAATACAGAAGGATTATCAGCCAAATGTACTTGAATTATCAAAATTCATTACTCATCAACTCATTATGCAAAACACAATCTGATTTCTCCCCTAGCTCAAAGTTATTCTGGAGCCATGGTTAAACTATTGGTATCGTATGTACCAAACGTTGTGTTCATGTCATACCCTTTGCAAAGGTGCTTCTTAAACCGGGGGCGCTATGTTCTCAAGAGCCTGCATCTGACTCTTGCTGAATGTTTCCTGATGCAGGCAGCTCGTCATAAACTGGGTTATGCTTCATATTTTGTTGGTTGGTAGGCCCAACACAAACCCAAATGTATGTGCGCAGGCACGAGTTATTCTGGCCAATTTCATTAAGAAACTTAAAACAGGTGCCCAGTATGAACATTGAAACATGTTTTGATTTAAGGAATACAACATATATTCCAAAGTTCATGTTAAGACAATGCAATTACTATTCTAAATGGCAACTCAATTATTACTGCTGTCACGTACCAAACACTACCAATGAACCTTCATGCAGAGCCAGCACAAAGATGTCAAACTCTTCTCTGCTGAAGCCTCATATGAGCCTCAGCTGAACATAAGCCCGACTCACAACATGGGATTTAGATATTGGTCATTTCAACCCTTCAGTCTAGGGCACCGAGCTGGTTTCATGTGTAACTGTCAAGCAATGAGTGTTTCCCACGATCATGTGATCACACCGAGAGAGATTAAGACAGGAGCTGATGAGAAGAAGCAGAGAAGGGATCAGCTGTTTGAAACAAAAGAACACAGGTGTTGGAGGAGCAGCCAGAAGATGAAAGGGAATGAAAGAAATGTCAGGAATGCGTGAAGAGGGATTCACGCTGAGGCATGATGGTGGCCCTCACTCACTGCTGGTCTGAACTTTTCCAACTTCATATCTAAAAGAAGTCGTTGCTTCAACATGATGCCGATCAAATTTAAACATTATCTCTCAACGGTGAGAACTGGTAGAGAACACAGGTTTAGTACAAACTCTAGAGTTAGTTCACCCTGAGATGAGCGACACTTAAACTCTGGTTCTGTTACCATCACAGACTCTGTGACCCTAACCTGCTATCAGGCAGCTTTTGTTTAACAAACGCGGAGTTTGTCGTCTCCTCCCTCTTACAGAGTCAGACATGCTGGTTCAATAACTGTCAAGTAGAGAAGAGATACTGGACTATAAGATCAGGCCGAGGAACACAGCCTAGAAAAGAAATTAGTTGATTTGGCACTTGTGTAGTGTGATTTAATACCCATAAGGTAATATGTCATGTTCATTCTGTGTGTGTGTGTGTGACATTTGACATGCTTTAATGTTCAAAGAGCACATTGTCTCTTGAAAGCTCTGATTGGTCGTGTTTCTGGTGTGTTTCGCTCTGTGAGCATCACTGTAACCAACGTTAACACCTCAATGAGCACCTCTATACCAACAACTCCACAACCACACCTTCAGTGGGAATCTGATACACAATTGGGGGGAAATGAACAACATTGGCAATCATTGTAATAAGATATTTGCCTCATGTTATTTGTATCTTTCATGCCACATATTGTTAGCTTAGTACTCATTCATAAACTCTGTAAACCATTAAGTCATTGTTTTACGTTGGCCCAGTGAAGAAGAAAGCATTTGTTGTGAGGAGAAACATCGCTAACGTGTTAAGTTAAGACAAAAGGCCTGAACTGAACTTGCTAGATAAATCTTGTATCTTTGTACGTCCAGTGGACAACTGATGGGGCCACCTCACATTCTCAAGCACTGACACTATAGTTACATTTTCAGTCACAACGTTTTAAAACGCGTACAGTAATTGTCTGGATTTGTGTTTGGTGGGGGGGGGGGGGGGGGGGGGGTAGTATAATATGAAAAAAAAAATGAAGGTGTTAAACATTAGTCAAGTAATTGACCAAATAAAATGTATGGTAAAAAATAAGCTTATAGAACGTGTGGTGGAAAATGTATCAATAGTGTTTTTCCTTAATGTAACTGTGTTACTAAACTCTGGGAGTTCAGCTCATTTTATTATTGTATAGTCCTCTTGTATCTTGTGTTTCTCCCTATCTTTCTGCTCTCAGGAAGGTGCCACAACACCATCTGGGAAAGAAGGCAGAACCTGTTCACATGGACGCCGTGAGAAGGAGAAAGGAGCAAGAGAGGGAGGAGAGATGAGGGGCAGACACTTGATCAATAACATGACTGTATAAGACTATGTCGCATCTTTTCTGGGTCAGACCTCCTAACCATTTGTGGGACGGAGCTCTGGTCATTCAATTGAATTATTCCAAGTTTCTGTTTAATAAATACATAAAGACATTTAAGTGTTGGACATTACACTTGTTTTCTCTAAGGGAGATTGGAAAGGTTAATTTCCATCATAATGAGGCTTCCATTGGGCTGTTCAATACGACCAACTGGACTGGAGGGGGGAACCAAACTGGAGCATGTGCAGCACACTCTTGCTCTACCGTACATCCCGTGCGGTCACACATTTTGGGCTGGACCGTTGTGGAAATGGGCAGATGAAGATAATCGGCGTGTTGAAGATGGAAAGTAGAAAATAGACCGACGCCAGGCTGAGGAACAGTCCAATCGGTTTCTATGGTGCCATGTTCACCACACTACGGCAATCAGCTTAGCATGGCGAGCTACACAGCTATGAGTGTTGCTCAAGAGACGTGGCGCTATCGTTACATAGCAATGGGAAGTGGAAAAGAAACCAGACATGTAGAGTGACCTATTATGTTTACTGACTACTGAGTTTATATAACTAATGGGATATTTCATTATCTATGCTTTAAACATAAACATTTTATTATATTTTGGGAATTGAACACCCAACATGTTGTCCCTAAACTCAGTCAAGGTAAAAACATAGGTTTGTTTTGCTTTAAGAAAATATGGAAAAATACCAAACAACAGTCAAACTGTTATCAACAGCATTAAACATTATGGAAATATATTTAATCTATTTGCTCTTTTAACTTATAGCAATCAATGTATTAATCATTTTGTTTTGAGTTTTGGTCCAAGATCTACCGACTGAAGAGAAGAGCAGCCAATAAATAATGTAGTCACAAGGCTTATTATTATGAAGTTATTGCAGTATACGCGTCGGTCAGCCTAAAGCCCTCACACTTCATCCCAGCACACAGCAATACAAGATGCATCTTCTCTCATTTATATATATATATATATATATATATATATATATATATATATATATATATATATATATATATATATATAATTCACACAGATCGTCCTGGGTCACATCCTACCTGGTCACTTTCTTTCTGACTTCCAACGTGTCCACCTTCCCCGTCCCTCTCTTTCTGCCGCTTCTTCATCCTGCGCTGCCGTCGAGGAGTCTCGCGGAGAGATCGGGATCTGCTGGGTACAGCTGAAGCTCCGCCCACAACCTTCAGTCCGCTCCACCCACTAAAGCACAGCTGCCGGCCTCTCTTCCTGCTTAGAGCAACAGGAAACCGATGCTCAGCTCCTTTACTTCAAGTGAGTACGAGGAACGTTGGACTGCTTGTGAAACCACTATAATTGAATGTCTCTATATGAGATACCTATGTTCTTGTAGGAGCTATTTATTTGATGTTAGTACTTGAACAGCGTTACAGAGTTAGAACACATTCAATGAATATGACAGAATGTATGAATAATGAGTAGTAGGCATGGACCACAATCCAGACCTCCACAATCCATGAAACAGAAGGAGGAGGGGGGGGGGGGTTCTGCTGTCATTGCAGGAGGCAGGGCCACAGAGGCATCACAAGAGAGGCCGGACCAATGAGGCCAGATCCTTGAGGCAGGACGCACAAAGGAGTCAGGGCCAGAGGCTGGATGCAGGAAGCAAGGGGCAAGGAGGCAGGACCAGCTACAGACACAGCCAGGACCCTATGAGGCGAGAAGGCACAAAGACTCCAGGGAAGAAGTAGAGTTAGTAATGTGCAATGGAGAGATGTAAATGAGAGAGAAGGGAGAGGAGCTCAGTGTATCCTAAAACATCCCCAGCAGCCTATAAGCCTAAAGCAGCATATCTAGGGGCTGGACTAGGGCAAACCTGATTCAGCTCTAACTATAAGCGCTATTAAAGAGGAAAGTCTTAAGTCTACTCTTAAATGAGGTGACTGTGTCTGCCCCCCGGACTGAGAGTGGAAGTTGATTCCATAAAAAGGAGCTTCATAACTGAAGGCTCTGGCTCCCATCCTAATTTTTAGGACTCTAGGAACCACAAGTAGCCCCGCATTTAGTGAGTGCAGCTCTCTAGTGGGGCAATATGGTACTACAAGCTCCTTAAGATATGGATTAACTGGAGGGACTTAAGAGACTTATTAGATCAGCTTGATAAGGAATTTGAGTAATCTAGTCTAGAAGTAACAAACGCGTGAACCAGTTTTTCTGCATCTTTTTGAGACAAGATGTGCCTGAATTTCTTAAATGTTACATAGATGAAAAAATGCAGTCCTTGAAATTTGCTTCACATGGGAGTTAAAGGACAAGTCCCGATCAAAGATAACGCCGAGATTCTTTACACTGGTGTTGGATGCCAGGGCAATGCCATCTACAGAAACCACATCACCAGATAATTGATCTCTGAGGCGTTCAGGGCAGAGTAAAATAACTTCAGTTTTGTCTGAGTTTAACATCAGGAAGTTGCAGGTCATCCATGTTTTTATTTCTTTAAGACATTCTTGAATTTTAGCGAGCTGGTTGGTCTCATCTGGTTTGATCGATAATTGAGTATCATCTGCATAACAATTAACGTTTATGGAGTGTTTCCTGATAATGTTGCCTAAAGGAAGCATATATAAAAGGTAAATAAAATTGGTCCAAGCACAGAACCTTGTGGAACTCTGTGATTAACGCCTAGTGGTCATCAAGGGTTCGTCGTTGTCGACAGACAGGAGGGACGGCAGTGAGACAGAAAGGAGGGACGACAGTGAGACAGACAAGAGGGGCGGCAGTGAGACACACAGGCGGGACGACAGTGAGACAAACAGGAGGGACGGCAGTGTCACATATGGGAGGGACGGCAGTGAGACAGACAGGAGGGACGACAGTGAGACAGACAGGAGGGACGACAGTGAGACAGACAGGAGAGACGACAGTGAGACACAGGAGGGACGACAGTGAGACAGACGGGAGGGACAGCAGTGAGACAGACAGGAGAGACGACAGTGAGACACAGGAGGGACGACAGTGAGACAGACGGGAGGGACGGCAGTGTCACATATGGGAGGGACGACAGTGAGACAGACAAGAGGGTAGACAGTGAGACCGACAGGAGGGACGACAGTGAGACAGACAGGAGGGACGACAGTGAGACACAGGAGGGACGACAGTGAGACAGACGGGAGGGACGGCAGTGTCACATATGGGAGGGACGACAGTGAGACCGACAAGATGGTAGACAGTGAGACCGACAGGAGGGACGACAGTGAGACAGACAGGAGGGACGACAGTGAGACACACGAGGGACGACAGTGAGACAGACAGGAGGGACGACAGTGAGACAGACAGGAGGGACGACAGTGAGACACACGAGGGACGGCAGTGAGACAGACAAGAGGGTAGACAGTGAGACAGACAGGAGGGACGGCAGTGTCACATATGGGAGGGACGACAGTGAGACAGACAAGAGGGACGACAGTGAGACACACGAGGGACGGCAGTGAGACCGACAAGAGGGACGACAGTGAGACAGACAGGAGGGACGACAGTGAGACAGACAGGAGAGACGACAGTGAGACAGACAGGAGGGACGGCAGTGTCACATATGGGAGGGACGACAGTGTCACATATGGGAGGGACGACAGTGTCACATATGGGAGGGACGGCAGTGAGACCGACAGGAGGGACGGCAGTGAGACAGAAACACAATATAACAGTAACAATGATTATTACATTAATTATAGAAATAATAATGGTCACAATGATAAAACAATGACAGCCACTTGCTATATTTGAATGCAGGCCGATATAAATGAACTAAAATACAAACATAACTGTAAAAAATCATCCACATTGCTGACAGATAAGGCAGCAGGATCAATCATACCGACTCGGTAACCACGGTGTTGCACGATGACAAATGCATATGCAAAGATTAATTAATACCTATTGTATATTCTGGTGCCAAACAAATATTGACTTGGAAGGGAGAATAGTTCTGCTGTCATTTTGTCATATGCTTAACATTTCCATTTCAAGCCACAGCGATTTAATGGGGAATCAGTTGTTTGCCTACGAATATTTGTGTTGATTGTACACAAAGAATGTCTTAATCGTTGTGGGTGTATAAGACAATGAAAAAAAAGAAAACAAATGATGTCGCTTAGAACATTTTGAAGTTACATTTACAGATTAGTTTTATTCATTTTTTTAAAAAGCAGCAGACAAAAACAAAATACAAAAGAGAAAAATCTAAATATGTTGAGTCAAGAGTAATCTGCGCTGTGCAAACATGGACGTGGGCTCCAGGAAGCCTACTGGAGGACTCCCAACACCTCAAGATGCTCACGTGTGGTTCTTTAAAGGGGAGGAACTGATCGAAGGACTAGGCCAAAGCCTTCTGGTCAAGCTTGGAATCAACTGGAGTGTGTGCGCCTGCATGAAGCATCTCGACTGGTCCCAGATCCGTACTACATACTGATTCTAAGCAGGTTGTTGATTGAGTTCAGAACGGAAGAGTTACTCAAGCCGGCCCACTCGAAGCACACGGTATGCCGACTCCATGCAGTTCATCACGTGTGCCGTTGATGCGCACAGCAGATAAACTTCAAAATAAGTTGTGGGTGGTGGCATCGCACCACCCAAAAAAAAATATAACACAACTAAATCATAAGACTGACATTTCTTTAAGTTTAATTGGAAGAAGCTTTACAAAAATGCAGTTTGATTTACAGCCAACATAACCATTTCCTGTTAAAATGACAAAGCATCTGTATGTGTTGTTACACTACATGCTAAAACATTATACTAGGATGATGCATATGTAATCTGTACGGTGTAGAATTAGTATGTCGTTTGCCATAACTTTACAGGCGATGCTGTGACGAGTCCTGATCAGGTTCCCTTTCACACCAGAACCACATCCTTGTATGTATTCATATTTTTTGAATAGCTAGGTCTTATGGTGTTCATGGACAGTTGGCTTGTCAGTTACATAAGTTTGTTATTAACTGGTTCACAGGTAAATCTTGCCAATACAGAAATCTGAAAAGCCACATACAACTTCCAGACTGAAAACTAAGGGGAGATCAATATCTGAGTCATGAAATGACAAACAGAGGGCCAAAGTGACTCAGCAGTATAGTATGCAGTCATGTCAGCAGGGCTGTTGTGTTGGTGTTGGTCTGGATGGATAACATGTAGACATGCAAAGGACAAAAAACCCTGAGCAGAACCAAAGATGTTGGACACACACCAGGCAAACTAATGCCCCTTGACCCGCACCCCAAGTCTGTGAAGAGCTTTTAAATACCGTTAATGTCTGGACAAGAAAATAACAAGAAAAGACAGATAATAAAACGTTGCTGCATGGGGAGCGTCAAACTATTGTGGAGACTCCCGAGTCAAACAGTATAATCTGTCCTCTACTAAAGACAAACCAACAGGGAGGAGGAATAGAGACTAACGCATCCTGTACTCTGATGTCTTTGACACCTCACACAGCTGACCCTTGAAGTCGATGTCTACGGTGAAGTCCAGGTCCCTCTGCAAACCAACAGGAACAAGTCAGACAAGACCCACACAGCAACAATCGCATTGTTTAAATCAAAGCACAGCTAGGGAGAAGGACTTTCTAAATGTGATATGAACGCTGGAGCTCTGCTTACATTGTTCTTGACGTTTGGCTTCATGCTGATTGTGCCAAAGATCTCCTCTCCAGTCTTCACAGTCAGGTAATCATCCAGGTAGAAGACAGTCTGCTTCCAGTGGGTGTAGGGAGACTCTGGGCCTGACGGGGGAAATAAGGTTAGCATGAATTCAGTCTGATCCAAAAACAATACTTCAGACTCCCGCGGTCAATGTCAAAAACACCAGAGGGCACTGAGGTGAATGCAACCACACATTTAAATGGCCTTCAATAGAAATAAAGAAACTTGCAGTTTCAGCCTGCAGGGATCTTACTAGAGCTGCAGCTATCATTTATTTTTAGTAAAACAAACATAAATAAATATAAATATATAAATAAGGAAAAAAACAGGTCTTTCAAAATTAATCAATTAAATTAGTAAAACCTATACTGCACAATGCAGATTTGTGAGAAGCTTAGAATCACACCATAATCCCATTAGTACAATTAAGAACAGGTAGACTAATCAACTGACACATTGACAGACTTCCCGACTACTAGGAAAAGACAACAGGTGTATAGTGTGGAAGAAAGCAGACTGACTGGTGGAGAAGCCGGTTCTCTTGTGACAGCGGGTGAACTCGATGTTGAAGTAGGTGACTAAAGCTTGGATGTAGTCGTTCCTCTTCACCTGCAGACAGAACGGCGAGGTGAAGGTCAGGTCATCCGCCTTCACTGTGTAGATGTCCACCTCCTGAACAAACAAGACGCATCAGACTTTCCACCACAGAACACACAAGTCAAATCCTGTCCCAGTATCATTTCACCGGTTCAGCCACCCACCTTGATGAGACAGGCGCTGCTGACCAGCTGCTTCGGGTCCACCACATCAACCAGAGGCTCCTTAATTGCCACCTCCTTGATGCACGACATATCGAAACCATACACATTCTCCCACCCTGAAGCAGACAAACACAAGCATGTCAGTTCCCTGAAAACATTACATGTGGATACCAGACAGTGGGGCCCAAGTGGCATTTTAAGAGTTGACCTGACTATCAACCATTTAAACTAAATTACATTGCCAGGCAACAGCTTGGGTCCATGTTTACTTCCTGTCAGCTGATTTCATTCATACATTGCAGCAGGAAATAAACTGGGCACTGGGAAATGTTCTTTTGTTTGGAATAGAAACGTGACCGTGTTGAACACCAACCATATGCTCTCCCACATCATACAGCTAGACACTCCTGGATTACTGCACGTTTCCACAAACCCCCATGATCACAGATGACCCATGGGAAACTCACCAGTCCCAACTTAAGCCAATGAGTGAAAGACTACTCACAGTGGATTTTGTAGTCCTTGTACTGCCGGTCTTCAATGGCAGTGACATAAAGGGTTGCCCTGTCAGGGAAAATGAGTCCATCTGGCTTCTGTCATGGGGAAGAACAAAAATCAGACTCAGGTGTGTGAGAGATATATTGATTTTAAACCCTGGCCTGCTGATTTGCTTTATTAAAAACTAGAACTGATGGCGCAAAAAAGTTTATAATATATTTTAAAGAACAGGAAATACAAAACTGGTCGACCGGCGTAGAGGCAACCTGTCATACACGGTCAGAAGGTTTCAACACGGTCTGATCAATTCGTCTCTATAGACTATGTGATGCATTATATTGTATCTGATCATAATCAAATGGACAGTTTCTTTTATATACTAGCTTTTTAGTTATGTCAAAAAGTTAAATGTTTGAGAAAAACGAATACATACCAGCCATTTGTCCCTGGCATAAATGACTGTATTAAGCATAGACTCATAGAAGAGACAGTAGCCCATCCACTCTGATATGATGATGTCTACTCCTTCCACAGGCAGATCCACCTCCTCCACCTTCCCCTTGATGATAGTCACAACTAGAGAAAAAATAAGTCAGGAGTTAAATCACTACATTCATTCTCTCACCCACATATGAAACATGTTGGAACCCTAAATGTGTGTCCATATGATTGGATTTTATGAACATACCATCATCCATCTTGTTGGCCTTGACAATTTTCACAGCGTAGTCTGAGATGCTGCTGCACTCTATCTATTAAGAGAAATACCAACATTTGAATTCACGGTTCCCCTTTCTCTGCCAATATAAAGCAGCAATAAGCATGTTGGGCAAAGTCCAGCCAAACTAGAGAATAACACCAATCGATTGGTTGTGATAGACCAACACGTACCCCTATAACCTTTTTGGCTCCGGCTTTGGCAGCAAACATACAGAGGATGCCTGTCCCACTGCCCACATCCAGCACCACCTTGTCCTTAAACAGGTGCTTGTTGTGGAACATGGAATTGCGATAGGTCAGCGTGCGAACCTCATCTTTCAGCATCTCCTACAGTGGCAGTAACAAAAGAAAAAAGGGAACAACGGCAGAATGATAGCAGGCGGTTAAGCTCTTGTGACACAAAAGGGACACTTGATACAGTTTGCACATTTTAATATGAAAGTTGTTTAGTTCAAAATAAATTACCTCGTGGATGCCAAAGTGCGCATACGAATCAAAGTAGTAGTCCTTTGATGTCATATCCTCGGCTGCAGGCTTGGCTGAGCTCTCCCCCTGAGAAATCTCAACAAAAGACACACACAATTACAACCTGAAGCAAGCTTGTGCTTAGTTACTTTGTATTTTCATTACTTTAAGCTAAAGCAAAGCCACGTCAGTGTGTCAGATGTCGTTTAAAGAATAGTACCCTCAACTCAGACGCAAACGCATACAAACAAGACAGGCGCAGGTAGAAATACAGAGAGCACGAGTCTCAATACCTCCATAAATACAGACCATATGACGCTGGTTTGATGTGACGCGTTGTAGTGCACAGTAGGCAGGCTAAGGAAGAATTGGTCTTTGTATCAATCTCATCTGAATATTATTGACAAACGTATAAAAACTGAGGGGAGTTCTTCAAGTATGTCCATCCAAAAGATCTCAATACAAAGTAATGAATGATTTCTCCCCTTCCAGTGACTTGTAGAGGAACAGTTGGCTTTGTTGAACAATGCCTACTATTGATCATAGTATTATTTTTAGAGTCTTAAAATTGGACTGTACGGCCAATGTGGCCCTTGTTTCTCAAAAGATTCCATCCATCTTCACGGGCTACTACAATAAACCTCTACTCTATATTAAGTCCTTCAAATTAATAAACTCAAAATGTGAAACAATTTAATAGGATACAATTACGTTCTAACTGAAAATCGCCGCCATTTTTTAAGATGCATTAACGGCGCGTCTTATTCTGCTGAATCCATCCCATAAAACATTTGTATATCGCGTGTAAATGTTGTGTCACGTGGACACAATATGTTCACCGATTGCCGCACCTGTTAACCGACTGAAGGCGGGTTGGCTTACATCGCTGTAGGTGGACGCGCAGGCACGTGGAGGTGTAACGGGATCAGTTTTTACGATACTTTGCAGAAGAAAAAAAAGCCCACACTATTCCACAAGAATATATAATCAATGTTGCTGGAGTAATAACTTGTGGCTGAAGCGAAAGGTTTGCTTTGCCGGGAGTAGACTCAGGATGCCGATGCCCCCCCACCCCCGCAGTACAAAAGATGGAGCACATGGTTCATAGTACTCTGATGCGATCTTGGCCTTCCTCTCCAAGGTTGCCACAGATTATCCAAACTACGCCACTGCCAGCTGACCGCCAGGCTCGCGCCGCCTAAAGGGACCGGGCAGTGACATCACGCTGGAAGCCGTTTGTCTTTTAACTGAACGGACTTTGCTGTTAATTAGTCGAACGATGAATTAGAACATTAAGTCAGCAAATGTAATGTTGACGGCGCTAATAAACCCAAACCACGCAGTATGAAAAGATGGTCGCGCACGTGTGTAATCTGGTTTGCGCACGCACACCGTGGACGGGAGTAAGAACGGTGTTGAATGAGGCAGCATCCTACTCTTGAGGCGGTGACTGACGCTAAGCTAACTCTGAAGCTAACACGTTAGTCCCCATGCGGTCTCAAAGGCCGGCTGAATGTCGCACAAAGCGAAACGTTTCTGCGGACACCCGGAGTTGAACCGTGTAAAGTTGCGCGTGTCCAAACACACGGGGAATGAAGAAAGAGTGGAACAACCACATCTCCGCAACGGGCGATAAGCGACCCTTAATGAATGAACGGCAGCGGCATCACTAACGTAAGAAACGTGAGCTAGCTGAAGTTAAGATGGATGCATCACGAACTGGCGCCAATGGCATAGCAAAAACACCAATGCTAGGACCATTTTCTGTTCACTTTTTTTTTAGGAGAAAAGTAAAATACGTGTGTATGTATATTGTTTACAATAAAAAGTTGGAGTAATATTGTTTTTCCTATTGTAACACCTTACCTCCATCCTCTCTGCTGGCGCCGCCATTTCGATCTCCTGCCTGCCTGCGTGAGACTGAAAAAGTCTTCCTTGGCTCCGCCCACTACTGTTTCCGTGGGTCTTCTTCTTCTGTTTATTGGCGGGTGGCCAAGAACACATAGGTGCATTACCGCCACCAACTGGTATGGAGTGTGGCTCAAGTTGTCGAGTACTGCCATTATTTCATCAAAATAAATATATAAATAATATTATTATTAAAAATAATATCTTCCTCTTTATGTCTTACTGCTGTTGTTTCCCCATCATTTAGGGCTGGATACCCAGTCTATTTTAATCCTGTTTGTTCTTTTTATCATTGTCCACACTTTATACATGTGTGTCTCTCTTCCTATTGAGTAACACATCTTCCTCCTAAAGTTCTTCTTTGTATTATTTATGATTCTCCTGACATTTGTTTGCAACTTTTTATATTCAATAATATTCTGAAAACAACAACATTTTAAAAGCTTTATTTCGAGATTGAACTGCTTCATCACATGCCTTTGTCCACCAAGGTACAATCTTCTGTTTGTGCTTCCCTCTCTTCTTCATGGAATAGCTTGACAGACAGAATCATTTCACTCTTCAACATCTTCATTAATATACACTTCCTTCATTTCTTGATCACTAAACCCTTCTAAATGTCTCCCAGTCCGCACTGCTGAAAGATCATTTCTGTAGTCATTCTGTCTCATATTCTTATACACTCCACTCCATCATTATTGGATAGTGGTCACTTCCTACAGTTGTTCCTCTTAGCAGGAGCTAACAGCTGCCAATGAATCATATACTAAGGGAAGGTCTATAACAGACTGTGCCTGTTATGATGTTAAATCTGGTTCCAGTTCCATTATTTAAGCACAAACAGGTTTTTATCTCCATTAACTCTTCTATCATCATTCCATTGTCATCATTACCACTACCCCATAATGTGCTATGAGCATTACAATCTCCACAAGATATCACTTTCCCTTCTAACTGTTCTGCTAATTCCTCCAGTAAATAGATTAAAAGTCCCTTACATGGGCTATGAAAGTTAGCAATTCTGATAGTTCCTTTAGTTCATATTGCAGCTCTTCCTAACACTTTATGCTGTACTCCTTGTTTTACAAATGATTTACACACTCCTCCATTTCCCCCCACTCTTCCAATACTATCATATCCATAAAATCCCAAAAGTCGCTGTCAAAGGCAAACTATCAAACTGTGTTCCCGTTGTGGTAAATGTTTGTCTCCATGGTTCTTCTTCTTCTTCTTTCTTGACAACTGGTGTACGAGTTGCATTACTTGACACACCTTGATATTCTTGTAATAGGCTACATTAAATAAAATATCTATATGGTTGGAATTGAAGGAAAAGAGAAGTGAAACAAAATCGGAGCAGATTAAAGTGCTCCATGGTTGATGTTCCTCTTCCCATTGCAGAGCCAAGACCACTGGCAGCATCTCCACTGAATAAACTCCCAGATAATCAGAAGTGGCCTACGCAGTTGTTCGATGTTCTGGATCTTTTGGGCCATCTGGATTCATATGGGAGTAGTGCTCTCTTACATGAACTGAACAAGTGGTTTATAGAGCTACTTCACATCTTATTGAGCTCCAGCAAGCACATCTATCAGTGGTGTTAAGTGTATCAATGGCTCAGTTTCTGAATTAGTGTTGAGCTCAGCACGATATTAATAACTCTTGTCTTCCGCATACCTTTTGCCAACCCTGGATGCAGAAAACACTTCAACTACTGATGCTATACATCAGAAATATAAATGTTACATTGAGAATCCATGTGTCAGCTAGTCTAGCAAGGCTGAGGTTGAAATCCTGGCTCAAAGTGTGTTTTTGAGTGGGTGAATGTAAAGCATTGTACCATAAAATGTTTGGCACTGCTTTCAAGAGTGTATTTGCAAGAGAAAATAGTGCAGGTGCTGCCAATTAAAGTGTGTGTGGCCCAGACTGCTGCGTAAAGCCTCAATATGAAGCTACGTCTCATCTCAAGGGCCACCTACCTCGGAGGTTTACTACAAAGGTGACCCTCACAGGATCCAGTGCAGTGGCTTGTTGGATATTGAGGACTGCACAGCCATATGAACCCATCTCTGTGAAATGACAAAAGAAGGTCTCTGGCGTTGAATACGAATGTCCTCTTTGGTCTTTCTCGGGCTCTGGGGGCTGGAGGGAGTCTCACTAGTTTGAGTTTTTAGAGTGATATTTTACAGTAAGCAAAGGTGAAATTAGTTTTTTTTTGTGTTCACTGTCAAGTAACCTTTAGGTCAATAAATAGCCCATCCATAAATACAGGGTTAGCCAAAGACAGTACATTAGCAATACAGATAGCCTTGTAAAGCGCAACACAAGAACCACAGATGATGAAGAACAAATTCAATGATGGATGAAAGCACCTCTTTCCAATAAGTCAAATTCACATTGACAACACAATGAAGGCTCAGAAAACTCGCCATTTAAGGATTCAAGGATTGTGTTCATTGTCATTGAACATTAAAATGAACAATTCAAAACAAAATGCGTGCTCTCCTCATTTGGAAGCATAATGTGTTTGATTAAGTCAAACACACAGCTGCAACAGCTAATTGCAGGTCAACAGTCAACGGCCAATACACAGAGCTAAATGAGCTGGTGGAACGTGAACCTCCACCCCACCCCGCTGTCCCTCTCTACTGGGTCCCCACGAGTAGCCCATGGGTCGAGCAGGCAGCGAACTGTAGGTCAGTCTTCTTCTTCTTCTTCTTCTTCTTCTTCTTTTGCTTTTTATGGTGGTTGGCAAACAGCTTTCGGGTACATTACTGCCACCCACTAATCTGGAGCGTGGATTTAAGGAAAGTAAATCTCTTATACTAAAAACCAACTGAAAACCAAATAAACAAACACATCAAAATAAAAATAAAATTAATTATCAGATTCTACTCATTAGTCTTGTTGCCTCTAAATATTCCAGAATCATTTTCCACTATTCATGACTAAAGCTTTTCTTTAGTACATTAATAATATTTCCCTCTCTCATCTCTCTTAGCCCCTTTTTTTAATTTTCTCTCGCTGCCTCGTACCTCTGACAGACCAACAACACATGGTCCACCTTTTTATCCTCTTCACAGAAGTCACACCTTCCATTATTATGTTTTTTAATAACATAGAGGGAACTATTAAGACTTGTATGGCCATTCCATAGCCTTGTCATCACCCTCTCCTGTTTTCTATTGTGTCCACTAGACCCTGCACTCCCAACCAATGGTTTATTATTAAACAGATATCTTCCTTTGCTCCCATTTTTCCATTCATTCTGCCATATCTTTTTGATTTGTCCCTTAATCACCACTCTAGCTTCTGACTTACTTATTTTTAAATTAACAATATTTCTCCCACTCTTCAAAGCCCTTTTGCTACTTTAACTTGCTTCTCATTTCCATCAACTCCAACATGAACCCACACAAAATGAACCGCCTTCCGCATGTGATGGATTCTGAATAGTGCCTGTAATATCTCATACAATAAATCTTCTCTGCTTCTAGAGTGGCAAAATGTCAACCTTGTTAGCACCGCACATGAGTCTGATGCTATTACCTCTCTCTGGCCTGATGTCCTCTACCCACTGTAATGCCATAACTATGGCCATCATCTCACACGTAAACACAGATAGGTCATCAGTGAGTCTTTTACCACACTCATACTGGAATTATGGGATTACTGCTGCTGCTGCGGTTCTACCATAGTTAGGGTCTTCAGATCCATTTGTATATATTTGTATATAGTTGCGGTAATTCCCCCTGATGTATGACGTCACGATCTTACAGTTTCCCCAACATTCATCTCTCATCAGTTCAAGGAGGCCCAGATAAACTTCAGGCTTCCTTATTTACGTCAATATATTCCCATCTCCCCTTTGACTCTGTCACAAGTTGTTCATTTGGCTGTTGAGCTGGTTCCTTCCGTGATATACCTCTCTCCCCCCTCCCTCTCCACTCCAATCTCCCTCTGAACCATCTTTGCTGCTTCTGCATATGATATATTCATTTTCACTTTTAGCTGCTGCATGTCCACTGCCTTCTTTCTCCCTTATATATCCCACAGTGACTTTATCAGGCAACACCCTCTCTTGGAAATCAAGTAACAATGACACACTATCAACCCTCTCGCCCCCTTTTCTTGCTTGCAGACGTTTAATCCCTATAATCTTTCCCCCTTTTGTCCTTGATCTCAAATCCTCCACCTTTTCTTCCACTGCGATACCATAATATATAACGCCTCTCACAAAGGACCCATCATTTGTCTTCTTAGCGTTCTCAACCACCAGGTTGCACACTTGTTTAAGCTTCATTGCTTTCTCTCTAAGCTCCTCGTCCTGACACTTGATCAACAATCCGCCATCACTCAGCACCTTCTCCATCACCCAGCATCACCCAGCGCCTTCTCCATCACCCATCACCTTCTCCATCACCCAGCATCACCCAGCGCCTTCTCCATCACCCATCACCTTCTCCATCACCCAGCACCTTCTCCATCACCATCACCCAGCATCTTCTCCATCACCTTCTCCATCACCCATCACCTTCTCCATCACCATCACCATCACCCAGCATCTTCTCCATCACCTTCGCCATCAACATTTAGCCAACTTTCTCCTTCAAACCGCGAGTCAGTGCCACCAGACTTACTTTCCTAATATCATCCCTGAATCTCAAAATGACTTTGAACCCCTCCTTCTCAACAATCCTCATCATCACCCTGCCTTCCTCTCTCCCTTCCACACTACTACCAGATACACTATTATGATTCCTGGCTCGTTAATATTTACCTACTACAGTCCAGTTATTGTAATCGATATCCTCTCCATCACTACGCCCTTCCGTCCTCAGTTTAGTCACAGATCAGTTCATGCACAATCCGCTGATCAACAATCCGTCCTGTTCGAAAAACCGAGAGACAGCGACCACTGTAGGTTAGTATTGTGCTGACGTCATAGCCACTGCAAGGTGGACCAATCAGCGCCGGGCTGCACTCAGTCAACGGAAAGAAGCGTACGCGTGCGCGAATGCGTCGCGCGGTCACGCTGTTGGATCTGCTGTCACGAGCCTTATCCATCAGCGAAGTGGAGGCTGGAGAATTAGAACAGACATCAATTATACAGCACATTTTACTTCCCACATTTCGAGCGTGATAAAGAGAGCCGCGCGGTCAATTGATATCGTGGTCGGCCGTTCACACCGTCTCTTTTATTCCGGTCAACCGGGGATGTGGTCCAGTCCTTGAATGATATTGCTACCCAGCTAGCTAGCTGTTAAGCTAGCTCTACGGTGCTTGACTCGAAGTAACACGTTATATTCTCGGACACTATCTTCACCAACACGTCTGACGGCCTCCACCTGAGAGACGTCAAGCAGTCGGTTGTTTTACGTCTGTTGACTGGTTCCGTCCGGTGTTGTGCGCGTCGCGTCTAACGTTAGCTACCGTTAGATAAGGATTGAATGAAATATCGTTAGCTTGTTTTAGCCAGCGGAAACGAGACAGTTAACGGGGATAACGTGAACTTATCCTGCTGCTCGTTGATCCACCGCCATCCAGCTAATCTGAGCTCGCAACCCGCCCGCGCACAGTGAGTTTGGTCGGTAACAGCCAATCATAACGCTGTAACGTTAGCGAACGACTCCGACGACGAAGTAGTTGCCTAACGTTACTACGAAACGTCAAGTTGGCCATCTGCCATCCAGCCCGGTGCGAACCGCTGACCGACGTCAGTCCACTTCACGGATCACGTTAAGGCCGGAGTGAGGACCGGAACCTGCAGATATGCCGGCTGTGTCGAAAGGAGATGGAATGCGCGGATTAGCCGTTTTCATTTCGGACATAAGAAACTGTAAGTGCTATTTTGTTTCATTGTAGTCCCTGACCAGTGTCGTGTATTGCTCAAGGTGTCATTTCCCTCGTGCGGCTCGTTGTCCACTCTGAATGCTGAGTGAGTGGAATGACATGCCGCTGACTCCCGGTAACGGAACCATCCGCAACACTTGCGGATGGTTCCGTAACGATGATTCTGATGCTGGGATGCAAACGTACGAGGCCTTGTTGTTTTTGAGTGTTGGCGGTCCCTTCGGTCAGATTGAAACCATAAACACCTGTATGACGTAACACACCAGCTGTGTACGGTCACTTGTAAATGAGGTGGTTATTTGAAGCTGCCAGCATTCCATTCTGTGTCCGAGTAACTGAGTGAGAGGAGACACGACCTGACCCCTCTCTGACTGGAGGTCCTGCCCCAACTCACCAGTACGATGAATCATCATCATGACATACATCGTTGCTCAATATAGAAAGTGGATTAGCGGTATGTCATATTTTGTACATACATTTGCAATTCATTTTCTAGATGCTCACTACCAAGATATGGATTCTAACTGCATAGTTAGTTGCTGTAGATGGAGGTGAGAGCCATCAGGCTCATAAACTAAATGATTGATGGTGATTGATGTTCCAACTTTTGAAATTTATGTAATACTCTTCACGTTGTTTGCTGTACTTAATATTTTCCATCACACTATATGTAATAATATATTGTGATACCGGTTTATCATAAATTCTGCCATTAATAATTCAAATAATGGCAGGTCTGTAATTGGGGCGGACAGGAATGTATGTGTATGGCTAATGCATTGCATTGAATACCTGACTATTTCCCACAGTGATAGAATACACCCAGAGAAAGGGTTAGATGGGACAGTATGGCACTTTCTCTGACTGTTGACACATGTATTTAGTCTCAGTAGATCATGTACCGACCACAATACCCCTAACAATGACAACGTCTTTTTCACAACAGTGCACCCGGTAATTATGTAACGCAGCATTAGACAGTTGGCTTGGTTGAGGTTGTTGACTTGAATAGTGTTTGGTAGTTATTGAAAGACAAACTGGTACTTTGTGCTCTTTGGCTTACAGTTTTTAAACAATTGGGTTTGCTGTGAGTTCATTGTTGTTTTGTAAACAAGGCATTTGTTTCTTTTTTCCCCTGTTGGATTGACAGTAGCTATTACTTTCAGAGTATTGTATTGAAAGTTGATAGTTTCAGTGTTGTCTGAACATTAATACAAAATCATGTATATCCTGCAGTTCGGGCTGGATCCCAATATTCGACTGCCATAAAAGTTATTACGCCTGCTGGGAAAGTGTCGCTAGCTTCCGTGGTGGCAAGCAAGACCCGGGGACTGGGCTCGGGTCTTGATGAGTTGGAGCATGTATTCACTTAGAAATAGCCTAAACTGTACAGTTTCTCAATCGCACATCTCGCTCCAAACATTCATGCAGCTGTCTGCAGTTCACTGTGTGCCACATCATGTTGACTGTTTAATTTGTCCACTAGGGGCACTCTACAGACAGTTACAGGAGCACCAGTAAAATATTTAGGAGAGCCACTTAATCTACACATTCATATTTTTGTAGTCTTAACTGTATTACTGATAAACACTTTGGTGTAATAGATCATTTGTATAAATATGAATGTGCTGAGACCAACAGTCATGGGACAAAACATTAATAAAACTTGGACTGAACTGCAGAGAGGAGAGGTTGTTAGAAGAGGTTTTTAAAATGTAAATGGCACGTTGACACCAAATGTTGGACTTGGATTTATGGCATTGTAACAGTTATACTGTTATCTCTACTTCTAGCTTCTTGTTGTGCTGTTTCCATAGCAATGTACAACACAATTTCTAATTGCTTTTTGATATATTGCATGAAAAAGAAATCTAATAAGGATAACATTGATGTTTACAACAGCAACGTCAATATACAAACTCAATGTTTCACTGGAAACAGATCTAAAATGTCCGTAAAATAAACCTTTTTGCTGAGGGAAGTTTATAAAGAATGAAGAGCACAAATATCAGTCAGTATCTGTCATTCCTCCTGTCCTCATGTATCCTGTCTCCATGTCTCCATGTCTCCTGTCCTTATGTCCCTCTGTCTTCTGTCTTCCTGTCCACCTGTCTTCCTGTCCACCTGTCTTCATGTCCTCGGTCTTCCTGTCCTCCTTTTTTCCTGTCCACCTGTCTTCATGTCCTCGGTCTTCTGTCTTCCTGTCCACCTGTCTTCATGTCCTCGGTCTTCTGTCTTCCTGTTTTCCTGTCCACCTGTCTTGCTGTCCTCGGTCTTCCTGTCTTCATGTCCTCTATCTTCATGACTTCATGTCCTCCTGTCCTTCGGTCTTTCTGTCCTATGTCCCCTGTCCTCTGTTGATGGAATTCACATATCACGTTTGTATGAGAGTAGATTAATTGAATTTGCTTGTAGCAAATGTTGTTTATTGACAGAAACTTGATGGTTTCCTTTTTAAGTCTTGAACTAAAACATATGGAGTCCATCATGTCTCTGTTTCCAAAATCTGACTTAGTACTACTTTCTTTCCCCTGTCAGGTAAGAGCAAGGAAGCTGAAATCAAGCGGATCAATAAAGAGCTGGCCAACATTCGCTCCAAGTTTAAAGGAGACAAGGCTCTCGATGGCTACAGCAAGAAGAAGTATGTCTGCAAGTTGCTCTTCATCTTCCTGCTTGGACATGACATTGACTTTGGACACATGGAGGCAGTCAACCTGCTGAGCTCCAACAAGTACACAGAGAAACAGATCGTAAGTCTTCCTGTCTGTGTGTCTGTGTGTGTGTCAGTGTCATTCATTGATTGAGCTCTGTAGGGCTGTACTTCAGTTCATGCTACGCTACGGCAATTGGCTGAACATCCCGTCTGCATTGTTGGGTACTATCAGCAGTGGAAAATCACATGAAGAAAAGGACCATTCAGTGGAAAGTAAACATCTGCAGGCCTGTTTTCAGACACACAAGTCAACATTCTCTGTAAAAGATATAGAATTAAAGTCACCATATTCCCTTCACTCATCGCAAATGTTTATGATCCAATCCAGATCAGAAAACAGGCTACTTACTAGAATATATATATATTATTATATAATATATGACCCAATATACTTATTAAACAGAGGGCCTTGTCTCTACAATAAGCCTGCATCAAATAAACTTGCGTTGGCTTGCGTTACATAGATTTCTTTAGCTTGTTCTCTAACTATTTTGTAGGTCTAGCCAACGTTGCATTATTTTTTATTTTATTTTCAAAAGTTAATATGCAACCGAAACACAAATCCATGTTTCCATTCAAGCTTCTCAAAGGGAATTATTAAATTAGAAAAGCTGGATGTGGATGAACGTCCACAGTATCATTTAAAAGGGTTTACACTTGCTCAATGTTTATTTTTGTCCATCGAGAGTTCGTGCAACAAATAGGAGATGGAATTGTGTTTTGTCCAATAAATCATGATTGTGACTACATTGCACAACAATTCAACATACTGAAGTTATGCATCCAAGCAAGTCACTTGCCTTATTATAGACTTAAGCTACTTTACTTTACTTTAACAAGTAGTGAAGCCAACACTGTTCCTGATCTCGTGTCTGAAAGGTGCTGAAGAATCTGGCACATGTTGGTCCTTGACAGGTTTTGGCCACTAAGAGCTAAACTGTGAAGTTGTTGTTAGAATGACACATCCAACACTGTTCTCTTGCTATGTTGAACCCCACCAGATCCCAGTTTGTTGACTCCGAGTTGACAGAATAAGAGCTCATTGAACTGTGTGTCATCACCCACATACTGGCCAGGATCACAAACACTCCAGTATCACGCTGCTCTCAGCTGGGAGACGGTGGTTTTTATACCTAACCCAGACTGGGTTTCAGCTCACAACTCATTTTCCTCTCTTTGTAAATGCAAGCACAACATGTTGAAGCATAGCCTTAATCATGATGATGTTTGAGAGGCGCAGATTTCTGATGTGAATGCTTTCTAATATCTATTTTATATTGCATTATCAGGGATTGAGGACTAGAAAGCATTAATGCTAATCTCCTGATCGCATATTTGACTGAATATTGGCCGCTAACATTTGGCAGGAGAACCTTATTTCATACTACTATTGCTGAACTGTGTAATTTATCTGCTGTTCACATACATTTGTGTGCTTAAGAGATAAAGACTTACGCCTCCAAAACAAACTACAAAGATGGATCAATCACAGATATCGGATGGGACTTCAGCCACTTGGTCTCTTTGTCTTTTCTCTGAAAATATATGTTTAATCAGAGTAAAGTGTGTGTGATGCGTTACCCAGTCCATGGGGGAAAATTATTCCTTTAGTAGCTGGTAGCTATAAAGTATGACATTTACAATCCAGCTTCTTTCTCTGACTCATTCACAAGAACAGAAGAAGGAGAATAACTCTGGATTGAGCTATGAGTGCATTTTCTAACGGCTTTGGGTTAGCAGGACGTCCTGAGCTCATCAGGAGTCCTTCAGGAGGCTCCTGCTTCCTTTGAGAAGTAGTGTTGGTGTTGGCTGCGCTTTTAGCGGAACATACTCATTACTTACGAGTTATTTGGAAGTGTTCACTCGTCACTCCATAAAAGAGGAGATATTCTAATAACTTCAAACCCATATTAACAATTTGTTTTATTGCCAAAAATGTCAATTGAATTGTCAGACCAATAATATTTTAGCACATATCAATCTAGATCGATCCATCTATTGAATCTCTCTCCAACTGCTGCTTTTTTGAAAATATACAAATGTGTTTTCTGCATCCAATAAAAACAGTCACATGGGAATTTTTTATTGATCTCACAAAGGCTAGTTGATCACTTTCTCTTCTTAGAGATAGTGATCAACTGTCATGCTATTGGTTTATTCAAAAATTAATTACTACGGTTTAATGCCTGTTTACACAATAGAAAGCAGTGTATGGAACAAGAGGGCAAATCATAGGTTCTTCTTTTTTTTAAATTGTTTTTGTTAATGACCTCCCATAAATTTGCTTTGCCTGCTCATCTCATTCATATGCAGATGACAGGGTGATCTACACATCGAAACTTAATTTATCTCAAATTCAATCTGATTTTACCTCCATAGATAAGTGTTCCCATCTCACAAATGACTTAACCTTGCAACATGGAACAAAGCCTCCAATGCAAATCTAATCCATCAGCTAGAACATAGAATGATGGTACATTTCTGCATTGAATTGATGAAAACAAATACTAACAGAGCATTGTTTGCAGTAGGGATGTCAATGAGCCATTTAACTGTGCTATCAGTTAAAAGAAGGAACATAAAAAGCTGCTCAAAACTCCAGGATTAAGCTCTAGTCCACCTTAAAGGTAAGCCCAGGTGGGCCGGAGCTGTTGGGTTTCTAGCCCCCTTCATTTGAGCTGTGGGGTTGTATCGCACATGAGCACAGTGTGGGATCTGATACTGGAAATTGTATCTATGCATCCTGAATAAATTTGGTAAGAAAAGTAAATATTATCACAAGCTTTTAAGTTTTCATCAAAGAACCTATCATTTACTTTACAACTCATTAAACAAGTGTGCAGTACCTCCTTTACATATGATACTCAATGAATGTGTCCCCTTTGAATGCCATTTGAAAGATTTGTACCTAGTTTCATGTTCTAAATGTTAAAGCAGAACAAATACCTCGGCCACTGTGGTTATTTCCTGATTTTCTCAGGAAGCGGAAATGTGGAGTAAGCTGAATAATGTTGAGTCAGGATCTCTATTACGATCCAGTAGAATCTGTCACTTCACATCTTACACAGAGCTCAATGATAAAGAACTAATGACTTGATCAGTCGGACTGTAAAAGTCTTCCCAGTTTTTGCCCTAAGAGGCTGACATTTGGCCCATAAGTCAAGTGTGGGTGCTCGTGCTGATGGAGAGAGTGTAGATTCACTTCCCACGGCCAAACTCAGGAACGGTTCTTGGACTCCAGTGGGAGGCATCATTGCACTCATGTGGTCACTGCTAATGCAAATGTTCACCTGATGGCCAGTATTGCTTTTGTTGATAATATGTGTTGTTTATTAAACTAAAAGCCTGTATTTGACTTGACAAAGTTTATATTATGTTTAAGCTATGCAAATATTTAATGTGAATAAATCATGCATCCATTAAAAAATTCCAGCCCATCTATCTCTATGAGCCTATCCACATCAAATATTCAACATTTGCAGTTCGCAGTGCACTGTTTTTTTTCCTCACAGCTGTTTTGAGTTCAGCAAATTTCAGATGCCAATAATAATCCAACCAATAAAATAATGAGAAAACAATTACTTCTAATTTATCTTTATTTAATTGAAGAACATTCTGGCACACCCAGTTGTTTATTTGTTCAATGCATTTAGCCAGCCCCTGTATGGGATTATAGTCCCCTAGTAATACTAGTCCAGTCATGAATGATGACTGCAATCAAGCTCAGCATTCACGCTGATTCCAATATCATGCTTCATCAGAAATGTGATCTTGTTGTAACTTTTCGACGTAATGTAGAGCTTGTTTCCAGTTTGGAGAGTTGAGTGTCTGTTCATTGCAGTACAAACAGCTGATGGACCACTGGGACACTTCACGGCTGCCTTGGTGTGAAAGGTGGAAGGAAATGCATTAATTATGTCTGTTAGAATTCAGAGATGCATGCAATTAATTTTAGTAGGAACTTTTTTTGTGTTAAAGAAAACTCAAGTCCATCCAACTATAACTAATGACCAGGAATGGCAACGTCCCTGGTTTGAGTCCAGCTCGGGGATGTTTGTTACCAGGGTGTCTTTCTCATTTCTCTTTCTCATCATCCATCTGCTGTCTGAAGGGGAAGTACAGAATTGGCCTCGCGTTCTATTTCTGAATCTGTTTTAGAGCAGTTGATTCAACTTCATGGTCGTTGTGGAGGCTGCTGTGTCTGCTGCTGATAACTTGTGTTTTTCTAATATTTTGTCCACCCCATTCATTATTATTTAGATTAGACCTCCACTGTTCTCATTGGTGCCATTGCTGTCTTGTTCTGTTACTCCAGGGCTACCTGTTCATCTCAGTGCTGGTGAACAGCAACAGTGAGCTAATTCGTCTGATCAACAACGCCATCAAGAATGACCTGTCCAGCCGCAACCCCACCTTCATGTGCTTGGCACTTCACTGCATCGCCAATGTGGGGAGCCGTGAGATGGCCGAGGCCTTCGCCAGTGAGATCCCTCGGATCCTGGTTGCTGGGTGAGTGTGACTTCTGCTGTAGAGGCTCCAGGAAGTCAAATTAAAGGAAGCTATCCTCAGTTGTCCCATTCTTTCTCATGCTTTGCTGGAAGTGATGAATCCGAGACCGTTTTCTATCATGTGGCTTTACTTCAATGTGACTTCACTTGGCTGCTGTTAATGTGAATGTGATGCACCACAGTGATACGATGGACAGCGTGAAACAGTCCGCTGCCCTGTGTCTGCTGCGGCTCTATAAGACCTCTCCTGACTTGGTGCTGATGGGTGAGTGGACATCACGTGTGGTGCACCTGCTCAATGATCAACACATGGTGAGCACCCATTTCAGACCCCTTCACACCAAGAATGTAGTTACATGATGCAGCCTTGTTGTGCCTGTTTGTGTGTGCATCTTTAATTGAGTTGTTAAAGAGCTGAAATGATTTCTAACATAAACACTAACATTGATTAGCTAACATATCTATTATGCGTTTAGGTTGAAACTTGTCTGGTTATAAGTAGTTTAGGGTTTGGTTATAACCAGTATTACCTTTTGGTTTAGGGTGTGGTGACAGCAGCGATCTCTCTGATCACCTGTCTGAGCCAGAAGAATCCAGATGAGTTCAAGACCTGTGTTTCCCTGGCCGTTTCCCGACTTAGCAGGGTGAGTGTGGGCTTGTGTGTGTTTTGTGTCATAAGCAATCAATTGTAAGGAGAACTTTGAAAAATGAATCCAGTTATTCGTCAGTTTTATTTTCTGTCTATGTATTATTCTCTTTACCAAATTATAAATGGACCACTCAGGTCTTTTAAGTGGTTTGTTTTCATAGTATCACAAAATAGATTGTCTAAGGTGTTTAAATTGTCTCACTTTACACTACATGCATGCATTTCTGTCAATTAAAAATATTTTCTAAAGCATAGTCAGCTCTGTTTTGTATGAGATTCTGATACACTCAAACAAGATCAAAGCTTATATTTGTTAGTTAGACCACTGCTTATTTCCTTCTTTGCACTTTAGTGGTAAACAGCAGCGTTTTGAAACGATACAATTTCAAGCTAAATAGAAACACTGTCTGCAAAACATTCCCAAGCTGACTCGATTCCCAGGTTTCTGACAGTGAATACGGGGAATTCTGCTCATTTCTTTATCTAGTAAGCTGCACTTTGGCTTGCCTGGGTTCAGTTTTGACTGGCCATAATAAATTAAAAGAAAAATTGTGTTGTCCCTCCAGATTGTGTCGTCGGCCTCCACTGATTTACAGGATTACACCTACTACTTTGTTCCTGCACCCTGGCTCTCTTGCAAGCTGCTGCGTCTGCTGCAGTGCTACCCTCCACCAGAAGATGGCGCTGTCAAAGGCCGACTGGTAGAGTGTCTGGAGACCATCCTCAATAAGGCCCAGGAGCCACCCAAGTCTAAGAAGGTGCAGCACTCCAATGCCAAAAATGCTATCTTGTTTGAGGCTATCTCCCTGATAATCCACTATGACAGGTGAGTATTCTGAGCAGAAGGTATTCAAATATTTAAAGAAGACCTTGAGTATTATGATGGGCCTTTTTAAAAATTAGGATTGATGTTGATGAAACTGACATCGTACTGGTTTTTATGGTGGCTTTTCGATTGCATGTTCACACTTGGATTATTGAAATAATTCAATATGACTAACCCTTAAAAATAAATGTATTTTACAGTCTCAAAAATGATGTAGTTATTTTGGTCAATTAATTAGTGTGAAGTCAAACTTCAGCTATTCTTGCTTGGTCCTAACTGGCCTGCCATGAAGTAAGTGTTGGTTTCTGTTCCGCAGTGAGCCAAACCTGCTGGTGCGAGCCTGTAATCAGCTGGGCCAGTTCCTGCAGCACAGAGAGACCAACCTGCGCTACCTGGCTCTGGAGAGCATGTGTACTCTGGCCAGCTCCGAGTTCTCCCATGAAGCCGTCAAGACGCACATCGAGACCGTCATCAACGCCCTCAAGGTGGTGTCTAACACCTGGCAGTGTGATTTGTACCTACACATTCCTACATAATACACTATAATAGGGACGCTAATGACAAAACAAACAGCTTCTCACAGCTGACCCTCGTTAACCGATCATTACCGGTTAACTGGCAACATTATTGCCTTGTATGCAGGGCTGCTTTGGTGAAGTGCTTCACAAACGATTACCCAATGCACAAACGGGTCAATCCATCATGAGCCGCTAGGTGCAGTATGTGCAAGTCCCCAGCTGCCACAGTGTGTGCATGCATTGTTGTGGACACTTGCACCATCGGTGCAGTTAGCCCTTTGAAAACGAGTTGGCACATTTCAAGGGCTTATTCCTAATCAATGAATTTCCAACGAGGTTGGTGGTCCATATAAAAAAACATCTAGAGTGAATGTAATGTCATCAGGATACCAGCAGGTGCATTTTCATATCCGGACTCATGTACAATGACCAAAGACCCTGTGGTGTCTTCTAGTTCACATCGTGGATATGTTAGAACCCCAGAGAGGTCTGTGGCCGACATGTTAAAACACATATTTCTCCGAGTCGTAACTGAATGCACCAGCAACACAATCTGTTTGACTGCATTGTTTTTCTGTTTGAATGTCCTCGCATTGTGTCGGAGGCCCTGTGTCTATTTATTCCTGTGGTCCGCTTTTAAAGGAGGAACCTTTGTGATGTTGCAATGAGGTGTTACCTGGAGAATCTCTCATAATGTCACCACAGAAACCTAAATAAGGCAGCTTGCTCTGGGGAGACATTTGTCATTTCTAGTATAAATCACTATATAAAACGTGTGGAAGCTAGATAGACGCAGGCTACTACATCTTAATCTTCTGCGTGGTTTGAATATCAGCAAACAAAGCTACGTATTTTTTTCTTTTCTTTCCTGAAGCAAGGTTTATTTTTTTACATGGCGAATAAATGCATCAACCAATTGCGTTGTGCGAAAATATTTCTAAGAATTATAACGCATCAACACAGATCCCGAACCAAGACGGCAACACATTATTTCTTCCTTCAGCTTTACAAAGGCAGCCGAGTCGATTTCCCTCAACTCATCAAATACCGGCTGTTGGTCGTCTGCTGGGTGGGGGGGTCAAAGCACAGTACGGCTGTTTGAGTCCCACGCTGCTCTCAAAGTTGACAATCTGTCACTCTTGCTTCTTTTAACTGAACTTTCTGACTGCATGCATTTTCCCATGTTTTTATTTTTGGTTAAATGCTTAATTCTATATATATTTATATTATACTGGTCATAAACACAGCCCACAGTTCCACAGATGTCTTTAACTTGTTGGCTGCTTCCTTTTATTCCTGTGTCTCCAGACTGAGAGGGATGTGAGTGTTCGACAGAGGGCAGCTGATCTGCTGTATGCCATGTGCGATCGCAGCAACGCCAAGCAGATCGTAGCCGAGATGCTCAGCTACCTTGAGACGGCAGACTACTCCATCAGAGAAGAGATGGTGGGTTGGAACATTTTGTAATATGCAGTATTCTTTCTTTCCCAATATATTCCTCTCTAAATGTCAAGTGTGAATTGTTGAAGGTGGTTTGTATTCCACCAGCTGTATATTCAATTCAATTCAGTTTATTTTGTATAGCCCAATATCACAAATTACAAATTTGCCTCAGAGGGCTTTACAATCTGTACACATACGACATCCCTGTCCCAGGACCTCACATCGGATCAGGAAAAACTCCCCAAAAATAACCTTTGACAGGGAAAAAAGGGAAGAAACCTTCAGGAGAGCAACAGAGGAGGACCCCTCTCCCCGGATGGACAGAAGCAATAGATGTCATGTGTACAGAATGAGAGTTACAGAGTTATATAAACACATTTAAATGAATATGACAATGTATGAATGGACCTCCGTGAAACAGGAGGTAGAGAGGAGGGGGGATATTGAATTCATCTGCATCAAAAAAAGAGTCTGGCAGTGTTAAAAAATATATATTAATTCTGACAAACCAAACAATTAACCTTACTTTAAGTCTCGCATTCAGCAGTGTCCAAAATGATCAAATCTGATTTATTTTGCACAACATGACATACCACCAGATGGAGCAGTGACTTGTTGTGCCTTTCCTCATCCAGGTGCTGAAAGTGGCCATCCTTGCAGAGAAGTATGCCGTGGACTACTCCTGGTACGTGGATACCATTCTTAACCTCATCCGCATTGCTGGCGACTACGTCAGCGAAGAGGTGTGGTATCGCGTCATTCAGATCGTCATCAACCGAGACGACGTGCAGGGCTACGCCGCCAAGACGGTCTTTGAGGTACCACCACACACAACTAAATGTCACTAAAAGCCGTGCGGCTCTGGTCAGGACACAGATTTGTTGTTCACAATGTATCATTATGAGACTAGCAACTAGAAAAATGATTGCCCATCTCCAGATTTGCATATTTGTTACTTAATCTAGGCTGAATTTGGGGTTAGCGAGGTAACGTCAGGGTTAAGCCTGGGTTTTCATTCCTTCACGTTTGAACCCTTACCCTTAACCTTAACCCGCCATTCTTCCAGAAGTTACACTGGGTATT
Source organism: Cyclopterus lumpus (assembly GCF_009769545.1). Classification (NCBI taxonomy): domain Eukaryota; kingdom Metazoa; phylum Chordata; class Actinopteri; order Perciformes; family Cyclopteridae; genus Cyclopterus; species Cyclopterus lumpus. The sequence continues at coordinate 10,344,632 of NC_046973.1, forward strand.
TGTTTGAAACTTACATTTAAGTTTGTATAAATAAACTGCTTGACCTATTGGACACAGTAGCAAAGCAGGATGAAGCCTCCTGTGAAATGGCCATAATCACATATTTCAGCAATAAAACTGCTGTGTAAATGTCATAACCAACATAGATTATTGCTTAAAAGTAGAAAAATAGGTTTGAAAAGAAGAAATGTCTTTTACCGTGTTAATTTTTAAGAAACTCATGAACTCATTAAAGAAACTCGGGCCATTCAATAATAATAATTATGCGAAGGAAGAATTCCCCAGTGTGTTGATGAATTGCGGCTCATCGTGGCATGTATAAAACAAAGGAATGTCATTTCTGAGCGAAAAGGGTAGATGAAATGTGTTGTTTAGCACTGTTGTGTTGTAATTGTAACAGTATGTTGAATCATATCATCATCGTATTGTCTCTTACAGGCCTTGCAGGCCCCTGCCTGCCATGAGAACATGGTGAAGGTTGGAGGCTACATCCTGGGAGAGTTTGGTAACCTCATTGCTGGCGACCCTCGCTCCAGGTCGGTTGGTTTTTAACTGCCAGGGTTCTAAGTTGACTGTTGAAATGATAAATAGTAACGTTGCTGTCCGTTCACACAGCCCCCTGGTCCAGTTCAACCTTCTCCACTCCAAGTTCCATCTGTGCTCTGTGCCGACTCGCGCCCTGCTGCTGTCCGCTTACATCAAGTTTATCAACCTGTTCCCAGAGACCAAGGCCACCATCCAGGAGGTGCTGCGCTGCGACAGCCAGATCCGCAACTCAGATGTGGAGCTGCAGCAGCGGGCTGTCGAGTACCTGAAGCTCTCTTCCATTGCTAGCACTGATGTCCTGGTTAGTCCTGATGACTAAACGCAGCTCGGCTCCAGTAATAATGATACAATAGACAATTTGTGGTTGAACAGAGTTGCATTGCAGGCAGTTAGTGACAGCTTAGGTCCATGTTTACCGTCTGTCGGCTTATGTCATTCATTGCAACATGAAATGAACTGGAAACGTTCTATAATGTCACATGTGAGCAGCTCTTTCAGTCCAAACCCCTCTCTGTTCCCTCAGGCCACTGTTCTGGAGGAGATGCCTCCCTTCCCAGAAAGGGAGTCGTCAATCTTGGCCAAGCTGAAAAAGAAGAAAGGGCCCGGTGCCGTGTCTGTGCCAGAGCTGGACGATAAAAGGGAGGGCGGGGAGTTGAATGGAGGGGGCGACAGGGGGCCGGACACAGCAGCCATGTCTGCCTCCAACGCAGTAAGCAGATATGTGTTGGTTGCCTCCAGCTGCCTTTTTATGTATATAGGGTGACTGTGGATCAGTGGGAGAGCGGGATTGTCCTTCAATCAGAGGATAGGCGGTTCGATTCCTGCTAGTCCATGTCGATGTGTCCTTTTTTTCTGCGGTGTGTGTGTGAATGGGTTTGGATGTTTAAATGGTCCTGATGGGCAGGTGGCACGTTGCACGGTAGCCCCTCCCATCAGTGTATGAATGGGTGTGAATGGATGAATGATGACATGTAGTGTTAAAGAGCTTTGAGAGGTCGGAAGACTAGAGAAGAGAAGTACAAGTATAGTCCATTTACCGTTTACACCAGCAGCTGTACTACATTTTCTTGGCCATACTGCAAGTTTCCTTTTGTTTTCCAGTCCACCCCGTCACCATCCGCAGACCTACTAGGGATCCGTTCAGCAGCTCCCATTGGTGCTACGCCAACCAGTACCGGCAGCCTATTGGTGGATGTGTTCTCTGAGGCGGGGCCGGCTGCACCCTCTGCTGCTGTGAACGACGACGGCTTCCTCAGGTGAGAAGTAATCTCTTGATATGCAGATGTGGAATCCAAGTGAGCCAAAGTCCAGTATGCCGTGCTACAACAACGCTTGCTGATAATAGTGTCTTGCTGCCAAAGGAGAGAGACTCTGTCTGCTTGAGACAGCATTACTGTCCAACCAGGTGACCCAGGGAAACAAGCAGGTTACAAGCAGGTCATCTAGCTGTGGAACCAATTACAGTGACCAGTTTCTAGTTGACATGACGTTTAAGAAACCCGGATACTTAAAAGTATAATATGTAGTCACATTGTGGGTTGTTGATAACAACAACTTATTAAAGTTCGCCCCTCCTCTCCGGCTCAACGAGCGAGCAATCAAGTGAGAAAGAGGGAGAGAGATGGGGGCCACCGTTAGTGAGAACTAGAAGAATACAATGCACACATCCACACCTCACTAACCTGCGGGAAGGTGGTGGATTTTGGAATGAACGCAGCCCAAGGCCAGCTTCATCTTTAGTGCGCTGTCTGCTCTCTGGCTGACTGACCCAGTCTGATAAAGCCGGGTGTGTATCAGACGCTGAAGAGAGCCACATACCTTGAGCCTCTGGAGGCTGACGAGCACCACAAAGCTGCATGTTTGGCCTGAGAATGCTTATTGGCTGGGGATTACACCCCCACATTGGGTCCGAATTCAGCCCAGAAACATCCCCAACATAGCCAAATATGAAGGAAAGACACTGGCTATTCAAGAAGTGGCTCTCATACTGGATTGGGCTGAACTGGGGTTTGGACCGCAATGGAGATGAATGAGTGAATTTGTCATATTCTGTTGTTTTCTGTCTCAATTTGTCATTGTAGTAACAGTCGTGATGTTTGTGGTGTGTTTGCGCTGTTAGACTACGATGCAACTAGTTGTAATGTGTCCGTGCTGGCTCTGTTTCTTTGCTCTATCTTTGTCTTATATGGACCTGTCGACCTGAAGACATTCCTAGTCAGATACTGAATGCTGATATTACTTTTTAAAAATATGGTGACTGTTCAAAAACGTTGAATCTGTCCCTTGCCCTCCGTCCTCTTTGCAGTTAGCAGCGCTTGCCAGAAGCAAACTAGTTTTATACTCATTATTTATGTCAGTATTTCGGTCAAGTTGATCCTTCAAGGTATTTTGTAGTAGTTATTAATGGTAATAACTTAATTTATGTAGCACTTTTGTAGGAGCGCCGGAATGAACGCAGTCGACAAGGGTTATCTGTTGGGCTGTTTATTCCACTCACAATCATCCCTTTGACACTGACATCCCGTCACCTTTAACCCCTCAATGCCATTGCGTTGCCATGATTACGATACCTGCTCTTAAAGGGATGCTGTCACTCATGTTGTAATCTATCCGACTAGTCCTTTGAATTATGTCCTCCAAGACGAGTCCACTACAAGTTTACACATTGCTTTGACACACAAAGCAGAAGCCGGATGTAAGGCAATATAATACCAGAAAGCCAAATAAAGCTGCCATACTGTGTGGAAGGTAACATCCAGACTGCCTGTTGGATACATATTGCTGCATGAAAGTGCTGTCAATAAGTCCCTTGGTAGGTAATGCTACAGCATGGCTTAACTATCTATATAAAGATCATTAGTAATTCCATTTAAGACTCACTCCAACATTTGAGTTGGCCTTGTTCACAAGCTGTGTGTTGGTCCTTAGACCAGTATGGGGGATGTTAGGAGGGATATGTCTTCTTATCTGGCTATCTAGCCACTGGTACTGTTTGTGCTCCACTGGGACGAAGTGGTCACTTTTGGTCAAAATAAGGAGATCGTGGTGACCACCAGGAAAGTCTGAGATTCAGGACAGAAGATTTGGAAGTACATTACCGTCTCAGATTTGTCCCTCGACGTTCCCTTTACCCTTTACTTACTTTGAGTCTATTCTTTAGAGTGTAAGTGTTGTATTGTAAACCTAGTGAGGAGAAAAGGACTGCTGTAATCAATCAAAGTGTGTTGGTTGGGCACAAGCTGTCCAGAGCCACAGCAGACTGGTCTTCATGGTCGGCAGGTCCGCTACAGTGTCTGTTCTTTTTATCTTGCTGTGTATGTGACTGTCTTTCGTCTTTTTCTCTTTCCCTTCTCTTCATTTCCCTGTGTGTGTGTGTGTGTGTGTGTGTGTGTGTGTGTGTGTGTGTGTGTGTGTGTGTGTGTGTGTGTGTGTGTGTGTGTGTGTGTGTGTGTGTGTGTGTGTGTGTGTGTGGGCGGGCGGGCATGTGCCTGCGTGTGTGTGTGTGGGCGGGCATGTGCCTGCGTGTGTGTGTGTGTGTGGGCGTGTGCCTGCGTGTGTGTGTGTGTGCGTGTGTGCGTGCCTGCCTGTGTGCGTGTTTGTATGTGTATGTATGTGTGCGTGCCTGCCTGTGTGTCTCCTGTCCTCAACCGTGATTGGACAGTGACAGAGATCTGGAACCGCCCACCGAGACCTCTGATTCCCTATTGGTGGAGGGCTCTGGTGACTCTGAGTAAGGGCCCAGTAGAAAACTACAGCTGTAGCTAGAACAATGCAAACATGACACATGTGTTTTATCTTGAATTGAACACGTCACTGCTCACACACACTACACTCAATGGGTAGCTTGATGCACATTCCATTTTGGTATCTCTCTCTCTTTCTCTTTCTGTCTTTCTCTTTCTCTCTCTGTCTATCTCTCTCTCTCTCTTTCAGTCTATCTCTCTCTCTTTCTGTCTCTCTCTCTCTTTCTCTCTCTCTCTCTCTCTCTCTCTCTCTCTCTCTCTCTCTCTCTCTCTCTCTCTCTGTCTTATCTTATAAAGTAGCCTGACCTACTCATGTCTCCAAGTTCATCAATCACAAAAGTCCCTAACAATGACAATGACATATTGGTATGAGCAGTATCAATGGCAAACTGAACATAACAGCCACAATGTGGTTTCAGCTGTTCTGTATATTTCTCTGAGGAAAAGGTTTTAGTTTTAGTAAAACACTCCAGAGGTCTGACCAAATGATCAGAAAGCCTTCACAAGTAGAAGAATAAGGGCGCAACCATATTATAAGGATGCAAACATAATTTCCTGAGTCACTAGCCGGGTTTCTATGGAAATGCAGTGCAAGAGGACATGCACATGAGTGTTATGTGAATATTAGGAGTTAAATGCATCCACATAGCTTGTTTTCCATAAGGTGCCAATAAACCACTGCAGAAGGAGAGGGTGTAATACGATGATGTCATTAAATGAACTCCAGTCAAATTGGTGGAGAACAATCTAGAAAACGAGTTGTAAATGTGACATCTCTGTTTTCATTCCAGTAAGTTTATAATCTCCAAGTCTGTCACTTTTTGCTTTTATCGATACACAAACTGCTCCACCTCGACCAAGCTATAATTCAATATAACAATATCTAGTAACTAGTAACTCACTTCTGGTAGGACATTAGACGTGCTGTTGGCATCTACACCAGGTGTGTAGGTTGTAAACGCTCCAACAAAAGCTCAGTTATGTCCTGCAGCTCTTCTAACGTGTGGTAAACGCTGTGAAGACCAAACCCCCAGTTACCTTAACCAGGCGTGTTCATGGCATCAAGCTCCATGTGTCCACTACGCATGTGCTTTTAAACATAGAGTGCGGTCTGTACACATTTGGACAGTGAATACTTTCCTGTACTCGAGCACACGGTGACTTTAGGTTGCCGTGGCCTGTGATTAATGTAACATTTTGAACTGTGTAGTAGGACTCTGCGTATAACCTGTATACAAACACAAATCAAAGCTATACCTATGGTTTACTTTGTGTATAGCACCAAAACAATATACATTGTCTAAATACATTCTGACTGCACTGTATGAGTATTTATTATACAGTGTTACTACCTTTCATTGTGTAATGATATCAATTTTGTACACATTTCTTTTACTAACAACCTTTGCATTTTCTCCTTCTTTCTTCTTCTCTCATGTTTCTCTTCACCAATCTCTGTCCCTGTGTCCTGCGTTTCATCTCGTTGCTGCTCTCCCATTGGTCCCTTTGCCTGTCTGTATCCATCCCTCCTCTGTCCTGTGGGCTGCCCTGGGGTCTCTCAGCTCTGCTCCTCCCTCTGAGGATCCTGATACTCTTCTGTCTGAGGCAGACGAACTTCTTAACAAGTAAGCTTTTTCTCTGTGTGTAAGCATACCTCCCATACTTGTGGTGATGGCTTCCTGTTTGAAAAAAAGGTTCCATTAGAGACCACTTTCCCTGGTCTGTTAGCCATGCTGTTTTCCAAGTTTTCTAAAATAATGAACTATTACTATCAGCTGATCAGATAATGGCATAACTAGGTCCCTGGCTCAACAGAAGACAGCAGCACAGAGATATCCGTTGTTTAACTGGAACTTCCTGCTGTGTGGATTGGCTACAAGCACTAACTCATGCAACTTCATCAGCTGCAGCTAGACCAACCCAAGTTCAAGTTTGAGTAACTTGTGACAGATTAGCTATAAAATGTCAAACACTTTATTTGTACTGTTGTGCTGTGGCAACTGACCTTTATGTGCATCATTATTTATAACGTGGGGGGATAAAGAAAGTTCTGAATACAACTTTATATACGTTGAAGACACTCTATGCCATTTCCACCACGCAGCAACGAAGACCAGTTAAGACTAGAACAAACACTATTTAGCTGGTAAAATAGGGATGATGGAAGAACAAGTGTCAAAGCATAATGTAGTGTTGATGCCTAACCCTTTAAATGTCCTACAGGTTTGTGTGCAAGAACAACGGGGTTCTGTTTGAGAATCAGCTGCTACAGATTGGCATCAAGTCCGAGTATCGTCAGAATCTAGGTGAGCTGTCTTCACAGAAAAGCTGTTCTTGACGCGCTCCAGTTGAGGCCAGTTCACGCTCTACTGGCATCAGGGCGCTAAGCTGTTTGGCTATCGGGAGACTTTAAGTCTTTGGGTTCTTTCACCTGGAGGAATCTCTGATGAAGTCTCCAAACTACATTTCAGGAAAAGATGTGCACAAAATGACATATTGTTAGATGTCGTTAGATATGGACAGATATATTGTTGCATGGACAGATTTCCTGTGCTCCGACTACAACCAATGTCCCTTTAACCTGGTACATCCATTTCCGCCTTCCAAGGTTTTATTACATTGTATTCTCTACAAATGTTTTAATAAAAGACATTTTTACAAGACAGATATACTGTACATACCAGTATGCATATACCAGTGAGAATAGGTCCATGCAGGTGGAGGTGGTAGAGAGAAGACAAATGGATTTCCAGACCTCACCTCTACATAACAAACAGCATGCTTTGGTTATTGGGCGTGGTTTGTTTCAGTTGGTTCATGGGTACATTGGATAATCTGAGTACTCCATGACGCACAAGCCATGTTATAAACAGAATGACCTCGTCTCTTCCAGGGAGAATGTACTTATTCTACGGGAACAAGACGTCGGTGCAGTTTGCCAGCTTCACCACCACAGTCAGCTGTCCTGGGGAGCTGCAGTCTCATATCCTTTCTGTGCACTCATGTTTCCTCAGTTACCCGCTGTAGCAACCAAGCCATCGTCTGGGATCAGACCCCCCGGTGCTGGCTCTGGCTGAATTTGAATTAGCTCCAGCCACTACGGAAGGTCTATCTTGGGCCGATGTGCCTGAAGGTTTAATGATGTTGGCGACTACATCTGTAAGCTAACTGTGAGCTATGGTTGCATACTTCTGGAGCTGAAGAGAGTGAAGGCACTTGGGACAGTCCTTTCCATAGAATTCAGTCCACAGAACTGTTATAAGCAACCCAGAAAGTTTCTCAACTCACGTTAAGATCTGTTTCTCCCATTGGCAATCACAAAAAGGTAATTACATGTAAACATTTACACACATAACCTTTAAATGGAAGGATCTACAATTGAAATGATCAGTGGCAGAAAACACTAGAAAGAACATGCTTCATATTTTCATACAGTGATCCCTGTAGCACTGTCTCATACTCGTCACACTCAGCCTGTGTGCTGTCTTGATGGCCCTTGACAACCAGCCACAGCTCAACGTTCAGACCAAACCAGTAGAACCACTGGTAGAGGGCGGAGCCCAGATCCAACAGGTCCTCAACATCGAGTGTCTGACGGACTTCTCCGAGGCCCCGCTGCTCAACATCAAGTTCAGGTAAACTCAAACACCCGGTCCTGATGCTGAGCAGGGAAAAGCTCCAGATTGAGTTTGATGAATCCACTTGAAGAATCTGCAGTTTTCTTTCACTCTATGGATTCTCCAACAGGGCAGGTATGGAGGGCTCAGTATCATTTAAGATTGTTAATGTTTCAACACTTTTTCAATGCCTTACATTAAGGAACATAAAGCTTTTTTTCTTCTTCTTTTTTTTGACAAAAACATTTTCTTTCATTTTACGAAAAATGCCCACGTTGTTCAACGTCTGAAGTCTAAGCAGTCGTACTTTCAACATACGTTCTACATGTTGTTATATTACATTTGGAAGGATTGTTGAGGATATCAATGCTGTGTGTAAAGCTACTTCACATTTGATATGATCAAAGTCAGGTGTCTGTGTTATGTTCAGATATGGTGGAGCGCTGCAGAACCTGAGCCTGAAGCTGCCGGTCACCATCAACAAGTTCTTTCAGCCAACTGAGATGACCTCACACGACTTCTTCCAGCGCTGGAAACAGCTGAGCCAGTGAGAGAGGGAGAGGGGGGAGAGGGGGGGGGGGGGTGAGTCTGTGAATGTGTGTGAATGTGTGTGTGTGTGAGAGAGAGAGAGTGTGTGTTAATGTGTGTGTGTGTGTGTGTGTGTGTGTGTTAACTATCCCCAGGCCTCAACAAGAAGCACAGAAGATATTCAAGGCTAACCACGGCATGGACACTGAAGTCCTGAAGGCGAAGGTATGTCTTTATTATGATCATCTCAATCTGTCTGCATCATAGAGTGAATGTACAGTAACGCTACAGCACAATGTTGCATAGTAAAAATATAGATATATATCTTTGTTATGCAATCGGAAGAAAGGATGTTAAATTATGTAAGCCATGTTGATTATGCCAGTTTAATTGTTTTTTGAAAGTGTATGAAAATCCATATTTATAACATTGAGCCAGAACAACTTTTGCCTCTCGTAATACACACTTTTTGTCATCAATATCTTTTATTATGATATTTCTGTCCTCCTATTATGGCCTCCTTCATTCTCCACATGTGGTGATATGTTTGTGCGTAGCTTCTGGGACTAGGAACGGCCCTGTTGGACGACGTGGATCCAAACCCAGAGAACTACGTGTGTGCTGGAGTGATCCAGACCAAGGGCCAGCAGGTGGGCTGTCTGCTGAGGCTGGAGCCCAACGGCCAGGCACAGGTACGATCAATCATTCAGCCTCAGTGCGCGACTAGCTGGTAAATATTGGAGATTATGAATACATTTCATAACCTCATGTGCAGCATAGACACAGTATAGCCAATAGTATATTTAGTTTGAAGAGAAGCTACAAACAGAAAGGTTTTGTCGGGGCGGCTGTGGCTAAGTGGTGAGCAGGGTGGGCCTTCAATCAGCTCCACCAGTCCATGTCCATGTGTCCTTGGGCAAGACACTTAACCCCAAAATGTCTATATGGATGGGTGGGTTAGTTACTGCTGATGTGCAGGTGAACCTTAGCTCCTCCCATCAGTGTGTGAATAGGTGAATCATGTCATGTAGTGTTAAAGAGCTTTGAGTGGTCGGAAGACTAGAAAAGATCTATAGTACAGGTCCATGTCCCATTTGTCCGTGTTCATCTTGTGCATCTGAGGATGTAGATTAGAATGTGAAATATATATTTCTGCTGTCTATTGAATTTCCAATTCTATTTGTCCTGTTATATTAACAGAACCGCTTTGTTTTTTTTATACACCCTGTTAAACCGACACTTGAGCCAGGACCAGAGTACGGCCAGGTCACCTCTGTTGTTTAAAAAAATGCAGCCATTTTTCATCTGGTGTTATCACCACTGAGCAAAGTTTGTGTTCAAATTGCCTTTTGACAGCTTACCTGTTGGTGGTTCTTCTTTTAGATGAACATAATGTTTCCTTGAGTAATCATCTGGGACATGCACAATCAATTTCTCACCACTTTAACAGTCAGACCCTTTACTATGTTTTCACCTGGGGTAAATAATAATAAATCTCTCTCTCTCTGCGTGTACAGATGTACCGTCTGACCCTGCGTTGCAGCAAGGACTCTGTGTCCATGCGTCTCTGCGAGCTGCTGGCCCAACAGTTCTAAGAGTCCAGACCTCTACCGTAACCAGTACTCCCACCAGCCCCACCAGCGACCTCTCCCTGGAGCCCCCCCCCCACCCCAACAAAGAATCTTTGAGTAAAAAAAGGTGTAACCTACATAAGGGAAAAAGCAGCCACTGCTAGCAGCAGCGGCAATATAATGTTCATTATTCTTGTCCCAGATTCTGATTCCATTTCATCTTCTACTTGTTTATTAACATGATGCTACATTCTCGTTGTATTTACCTGTGTAGCTGGAGTGTGCGTGCGTGCGTGTGTGTGTGTGTGCGTGTGCGTGTGTGTGTCCCATGGTTGTGCTGGGGGTCCCATTCTGCTCCATCCTGACTGTGTGTGTACCCTCTGAATTGGTTGAGCCTTCCTTGAAGTCAAATGAGTGAAGCTTGCATACTCATATAAACGTGTACACACACGCCCTCGTATGAGGCCTCCATGATTCCTCGTGGAGTGAGACCTGGCGGTCCAGGTCCAGAACTCTGGTCTGTGCTGCTTCTCCCACTCATTTCCGTCAAGCATTCCCTGTGAAAATGCACTTCCGGCGTTGAGACCACTTTGAGACCCTCCAGCGTGATTCACCTTACTTTTCCCCCGAATGAACTGACCCCCCCTCCTGGAAACCTTTTAATGGGGGTCCTCTCATTTCAAATAATTAGCTCACTCGTTTATGTTATTGATGTGTATGTAAATACGTGCCAGTGTATTACTTTATGGCTTTCTGAGACATTCCTATAACCAAGCCACTGGAGTAGAAGGATGGCACAGAATGGACGCTCTGTAGATGACGGGTAGGGATGAGACTTTTACACCATTGGAGTCGGCCTCTTCCACCTGGGAGACGGTTCCAGTTGCTTCTGGAAGCGTCTGTGAGTCTGTACACTCGTCAATCACCTGTAGGATTCAACAGTTTGGTAGCCAGTGAAGATGCTGCTGCAGCAGCTAAATCCAGAACCAACATATATGAGCCTGTTCCATCCCAGGCTGGACAGAAAACAGTCTATTACACATATATACACATTCATATTCCTGCTTCTCCAGACAAGCATTTATTCAAGAAACCAATGCAAACAAATGTGATGTCTACATAACCACTACAGTAAATGTTCTGGGGACTGTGTGTGTGGCTGTGTGTGTGTGGCTGTGGCTGTGTGTGTGTGTGTGTGTGTGTGTGTGTGTGTGGCAGGTAAGAAAAAAGACATTTCTAATACATGGTCACATTACATTGTGTGGCTGCACGGTAATCACAGGACATTGAACTCTGTAGTGGAAAACGTACTCATTTTGTCATTGTGTGTGTGTGTATGTATGCAGTATCCACTAGCTAATGCAGCCTTGTGTATCGGTGTTAAGAACCTGTCCAATACCTGTGTTAGAAATAAGATTTACTCTGTAATGAAAAAATGTGAAAGTAAAACTATGCCCTATATCCGATATGCCGCCTCCTGTCTTGCAGTGTCTTATTGTCTCCTGGTGCTACATGATGACTCAGTAGGGGGTCAACAGGGTCAAAGGAAGCATTAAGTCATTGTGAACTTGTCCCGTTCCTCAGTGTTGTGAGGTACGTAAAAGACATCCAGTATCAAAGTATGCCCTCTGGTTCAGGTGCTCACTTGTTACGCCCTGTGTGCCATGACTCCATCAGTCATGATGTCACAGGCCTTGATCTGTGGCACAGTGCCAGCATTGGCACCCATTTCTACAGTGAATGTACCAGGAGATAGAACGTCAAGGATTTTGACTTTAAACTAAGCAGTTTCACATCATTTTGGACCATTATTATTATTATTAATAAATACACTGCCCAAAAAGCTGTAAGACTAAACTTGCCATAGTTGAATAGTTATTTTATTATTAACACATTTCACAGTCTTGCTCTTAACATTTGATTATTCTTGAAATGTTAGCCCATTCAGAAGTGCATTCAGAAAGCTTTATTTCTATTTATTCATAAATGATGACAACCGGCTGACTCCCGCCCCGGTGCCGGTGCGCTGGCTTGTCGGGGTCCAGATGCTGTAAAAGAGAACTAACTCTGCCTTTTGGTTTTCGTCCGTGTTTGCAGTAGCTCCGCCCACAATCTAAACACCAACGCTCTCCACACTGAATGTTACTTGCATACAACCAACACCCACTCGAACGTGATTGGTCAATACTTTTCAGTCACGTGTGTCCATGGATGCAGAACGTGTATCTACAGCAGTGGTTCTCAAACTTTTTCTGTCGCGCCCCACTTCGGAGGAAGAAAAATGTTCGTGCAGAATTTTTATTGAAACAACAATTTTTTTGTGACTCCTCCATCTGTGCTTTTTCAAATAATAGAATAAATAAAATTGCAATCACTTAATTAAACCAGATTGCTCCATCAGACAAAAACAAATAAAGTGCAATCACTTTGTTAGAACAATGCAAATAAAGTTGTGCAAAAAATAACTAATATTTGGCAAATAACTTATTGTGGCTGCAATTAACATGTTTGGCACTGGATATATTTTCAAGATAATAACAATAAAGTGCAACCTGTGCAAAACTAAACGAAACAAGTTCAAATATTTGGCTATAGTTTTACACTAAATATATTTTCAAAACCATAATGTGCAACCGGTTAAAAACAAAATGAGTGCAGATATGTGTGAGCCATCAAGTTGTATCAGTATTAATTCAAATTCACTCCGATTCTCAAAGGAATCAATATTCCCTTGATCGAGTTGCCTGACCCACATCTCCAGCTTCCTGAGGAAGGTGCTGCTCTCTGCCTTGAAGATGAAGATTTAATTCATTCAGCTTTCCAAATATGTCACTGATAGGCCAATTTCATTAGAAATTATTCATCAGCAAATTAATAATTATAATTGAATTAATACATTTGACTCCAAAAAGTATATTAAAGATAACACAATTGTATTGTACTGTCCTGTATGACGGATGTTTAATGTTTAATGAGCTCAAAGACTCGCGACAACCCTTTTCCTCGTGAGAGCCACCGAGCTTCGCTGTGAAACAGCTGAAAGCTCCGCTCCAGTCTCCACAGAGTCCAGAAAACAGTCGTGCTTTCCGGGGTCTTGTTTTTATGAACATGACCACGCTGATGGCATCGGTCAAAACCTCGTGTAGTTCACGGCACATATGTGTCCATCCATCCATCCATCCATTATCACCCGCTTATCCGGGGTCGGGTCGCGGTGGCAGCAGGTTCAGCAGGCCGACCCAGGCTTCCCTCTCACCCGCAGCACTTTCCAGCTCATTCTGGGGGATCCCGAGGCGTTCCAAGGCCAGCCGGGAGATATAATCCCTCCAGCGTGTCCTCGGTCTTCCCCGGGGCCTCCTACCAGTTGGACGTGCCCGGAAAACCTCTAATGGGAGGCGTCCAGGAGGCATCCTGACTAGATGCCCGAACCACCTCAGCTGACTCCTTTCGACACGAAGGAGCAGCGACTCGACTCCAAGCTCCCCCCTGATGTCCGAGCTCCTTACCCTATCTCTAAGGCTGAGCCCGGCCACCCTACGGAGGAAGCTCATTTCGGCCGCTTGTATCCGAGATCTCGTTCTTTCGGTCACGACCCAGAGTTCGTGGCCATAGGTGAGGATTGGAATGTAGACCGACCAGTAAATGGAGACCGGTACAGCGCCTGTTTTACTGCTGCAGCCGCACCGATCCGCCTATCGATCTCCCGCTCCACCTTACCCTCACTCGTGAACAAGACCCCGAGCAGGCCCGTAGAGATCACCCCCGCAGCCCTCGCACTGCGGGGGCAGCCTCGCAGTGACAGGAGGCCTCTCATGGCAATTTTTTTTTTTAATCCAACACTAGCCAGCGCACTCGGCCGTATTGCGGCTAAGTGTCTGCTTACTCGGCTGTGTTCCGGCTCGATGCGGCCAAATGTGAGCCACCTTTGGCACATTTCACTGTTGCCATGTCTGGCCCAGGTGTAGCTGTTACGGACATGGGCAGATTCTGTCTGAGACATGGCAACCGGTTTATCGGCTGCCGAATCTGGGCCGAATAATGTAATAAATAAATAATATTACATTACGTAATAACATTAAGATATCCCTCAAAGTTGTCTCTCTCATAATACACAATAAAAAAAGTATTTTAAACTGGCTTTATAAGTTTTAAATAAGAGTTGTAAAGGCAATCGTAACAGGCAACCACTAGGGTCTCCTGCTACGCGGACTGGTGTTATTGTTGGGCCGCGGTGTATTCTGGGAGAACTACGAGGAAATTTCTCTTGAGGAAAAATGAAACGCACATTTAAAAGTGGTGCCCAAAAGCGGCATTCAAAACAGAACATTTCTGAATTAAATGCCAAACTTCCCAAAATTAGAAGTCTTTTTCGACCAGCTGGTGAAGGATGCACTCATCTGCCAGAAGAGAAAGGTATTGTACTGTTTGCTATAGCTAACATTACTACGTAGCTAACGTTATACTTTGACAGCTGTACTGCTCTGTCTATGTGTTGTGCTTGAAAATACATTAACCTTATTAAACCTATGCTCTCACTATACCCCCTGCGCCCATTATCGGACACGTTTCCTTAATTATCTCCACAACCACATCGTTGTTTAACTTCATTTCACGTTGTTCAACACTGCAACCCTTTTGAGAAGACAACGGCTCTGTACAAAATAATACAAGTAACCATTAAGTAAGAAAGGTCATTTTCCAAGCTAAAACTGATAAAAACATATCTCAGAAGCTCCATGTCACGTGCGCGCAGTTTAGATGTAAAGAGCGTGGTTAAAGACTTTGCACACAGATTTGCTAAAAGACGCGCACATGTGTATTCAAATGCAAACCTGTAGAAAGTAGCCTACCGGTGTATCGACTATATGTAGGCATATTTGTTATGTTGTTGTAACACATGTTCTATTTGAGCTGTTCGATAGGCCCTAGCATATGTTTTGTTTCTGTTGGAATACATTTGTTCTCGGTTTGAGCTGTTTTTTCTGATTGAATAAATTTCCCTCAAAAGAAAAGCTTGGGTCCTGTTCGTTTATCTTTGGATAATGACCGCCGGACAATACATTATCCCTTACATATGGGGGGGAGGGGGGGGCCTCATGTGTTTCCGTTACGGCACTGACCCCGAGATACTTGAACTCCTTCACTTGGGGTAGGCAGTTTGCCCCCACCTGGAGGGAGCAATCCACCGGTTTCCGGCAGAGCACCATGGCCTCAGATTTGGAGGTGCTAACTCTCATCCCTGCCGCTTCGCACTCTGCTGCAAAACGCCCCAGTGAATGCTGGAGGTCACGGTCCGAGGAGGCAGACAGGACCACATCATCCGCGAACAGCAGAGAGGCGATCCCGAGAATCCCATATGTGTCCATTGCACATTTAAAAAATACCCTCTTGATCAGCGCCTGAAAGCCCTTCCCGTTCCCTGTCGTGGTCTGCGCACCATCTGTGCAGAAACCCACACAACTCTGCCATTTCAGCCCGTGTTCTGTCAGGTAACTGCTCAGAAGCCTAACGAGCTCATCAGCTGATGCCACCTTTATAAAGTGATGTGCCTGCATGCGGTATTCACCAAGTTTCCTGTGAAAGAACTCCAGTGGCTTATTGACGTGAGTGGGGTGTAATGTCGCCACGTGTCTTTTCAATTAGTTGTGCTTCATACTGTCCGCTGCCAGAGTTTTCAGACATACAACACAGACTGGTCTCTCCTCATCGGCATCGCCTGGGGTTGATTTTCTTTTCCCTCCTATCAAACTTCTCTTCATTGTGCACACTACTAAGCTACACGTGAGTCGCAAAGGATCTTGGACGTCGCGTAAACATGTACACGTACTTTTGTAATATGTGAAGTTCTCCGCACTGCCCCCCGTGCCCCACAGTTTGAGAACCACTGATCTACAGAGAGATCACTCAATGACCAGCTAGACCTCAAGAGGAGGTGGTGATGGAGATAAACACGATGCATGTGTATGCTTATTGTCATAGCGCCACCTACTGGCACAAGGAAATGACACGTGTTATACTATGATGTATTACTCCTAGTTTAGTGACTTGCTCGTGCAACTTTACACATGTGTCAAAGGTGATGGAAACATATAATGAACGTGGGTGTTTGGAATAGCGCCCCCTGCACATTTGACATGTTTCCTCATTAAACTCCACTAGACTTCCTCGAAACTGCTGCATGCTTATTACTGTGTTATTATTTATATTACTAGTTTATTGATTTGACTGTCTCTTGTGTGCACTTTGCTGCTTTAATCCGGTAAATGTCCCCACTCCGGGACTAAGAAAGGCCTTTCACAACGTGCACATGGAGGTTGGGATTGATCTGGAGGCGCGAGGCTGCTGCTCCTACTCCACCTCTCGCTGATACAGCCGACACGCGTCTGCGCGTGCGGAAAGTCTGGCGAGGCGCAGATTGGCTAAAGATGACATCATCCAGTCGCGAGCTATTGTTGTAAAGAGGATGAGCTCATCGTGTAGAAGCCAGTCGGTGAAGGCGGAGTGAGGACGGAGACGTGTTTGCAGCAGCGGACCCCATCATCCCTCTGACGGAGACATGCTCTGGACGGACCGGGACACTTCCGGTGAGTCATATGAAATCAGCAGCTCCAGATGTCAACAGACTGAAGACTACAACGTCTTACATGTCGCGTGTTGTGCCGCAGACATGGTGTGGTCCCGGGACACAGCGGCGGAGCGGCCCCCGCTGTCCGGCATCCTGCCGCGGCTCTACCTCGGAGCGGAGGGCGACGTGACGCAGGTGAGCCGGGGCTACTGCTAACTATCATCCTAATTTTGACTGTAGTTGTATCAATAACACCTCGTTAAGTATCATGCAGCATGTTATGATATTATTGTAGCCTTCTTCCGGATGCGTGTATGATGTGTAACACGGTTGTATTGGGTCCAGGTGGAGGAAAGTAGAACTTTGATTTTAGACTGATCACGATTTGTAGAACTTCTGAATCTGCGATATGGAACTTGAGTGATGGAGTAAGACCTTCTGAAATGTGCTGGAGCATTGATGAATACTCAAGTGTGCACGACAGTAGGCCTGAAGACTTTTAGCCCTGAAGGGTTTTAGACCTGTAGACCCGAAGGCCTGTAGACCCGAAGGCCTGTACACCTGTATACCCGAAGGCCTGTAGACCTGTAGACCCGAAAGCCTGTAGACGCGAAGACCTGTAGACCCGAAAGCCTGTAGACCCGAAGGCCTGTAGACCTGCAGACCTGTCTTCATCAAGAAACAAAATATCCTCCATAAGGCTGGACACTCCACAATAGAACTCAGAGAGAACATATAGGCTGGGGTCCTTTTCATGTGTGTGTGTGTGTGTGTGTGTGTGTGTGTGTGTGTGTGTGTGTGTGTGTGTGTGTGTGTATAGGAGCGGCTGGCCTCTCTGGGTATCTCCTATGTGCTGAGTGTGAGTCGCTGCAGCCCCCAGCCCTCCTTTCTGCCTCACTCCAGATACCTTCGCATCCCCATTGACGACTCCCTGTGGGACGACCTGCTGCCCTGGATCCCACAGGCTCTGCACTTCATCGGTCAGGACCCTCACTCTCCCCCCCCGCCCCCCGCCCACAGCAGGGTTCTCTGTACAGAACCTCAGTACACATATTGATGTAACTGTGTGTTGGACTAACCGTCTGTGTGTCCTGTGTGCTCAGATGCAGCCATGTCCTCCGGTGCCTCCGTGCTGGTTCACTGTGCAGCAGGAATCTCTCGCTCCCCGGCTCTGGCTGTAGCCTACATCATGTACAGACTGGGACTGGACCTGGACCACGCCTACAGGTACGGTTGGTAGTCACTGTACGTGCCAGTCACTGTCCATTCGTATCTACATAGCGTCAAATGACCAGATCATATGACATTTTCCACATAGAGCAGGTGTCGGCTTCACTATTTAACCTTACAGAGACACAACATCCCCATCAGTGACACTCCTCTTTAAGGTGGAAACCTCCAGCAGAACCTGCTTCTGGTTGGCCGTCCTTCTGCCTCGACCGAGACACAGAGTACTAGATTCAATTTGATAAAAATCTGATTTGGATTTTCCCATGTAGCCATATTAAATATTAAAGCCCGTGGAGCGCTGTAGCCTTTGATTGTCCTGCAGCACGGTGACGACACAGGCACAGGGACATTGACATTGAACAACTTGTATTGGCTCTGAAAGACAAAACACAAATGATCTTATACTATTTTGAAGTTTGTTTGCAATCTTCAGATTTTTTTCCTTATGTCACTCTTCATTTCAATGTTAGTTTTTCTCTTTTACGCTGACAGTTGTTTTCACTGTCCTGAACTGAACACGTGCTTCTTTTATTTATTTATTATTAACTAATGTAGTAATAAGTGGCTACCTAATACATCAGTATTATTAAACTTAATACATCATTAAATCTGCAAGGACAAGTCTCAGCGTTCCCATGTTTCAAATGCATCATATAATGACTTTAGCCTTTGGGGTGGTTGGCTCATAAAACAGAAGAAATGTACTTATTTCTCACATGTCCACCATTTCTATTCCTGTATAGAGTTCTTCCTTACGAGTGATTCAGTGGTACCACAGATCACCGATACAATATCCAACTTATTGTTATCAGTATTTTAAATTAAATGACAAGTATCAGCCAGTAGATGGCGTTTGAACACATCACTGTTAGTTAAACACTTCACCAAACAAGAGTGGGCCTCCTTTATGGAACTACAAGAGAAAGTGGTAATCAAGGAACACCCATTTAACAAATATTCAAAGACTTAGATCCCGCTCATTCCAAATCAAATGTCCTGTTATAATACAGATTCCAACTCTAAGCTCATTTTACAAAACATGAGATACAATAACTTTAAATAGTGTAACAAAACAGCAACATTTCTAGCAACAAAGAAAACTGTTCCACTTACAATAAGGGACATGAACTCTTTTCAAACTAAACTTGAATGTTGATGAATGAATGCCAAATATTAAGGCACTTGTTTTGGACAATACTCTTCCCTCTATTTCTCAGAATGGTAATACAACTCAAAATATGAATACTGCAAACATACATGTATATCTCAAACCAGGAAAAGACTAATTATCACCTCAAATTACTCCTAAACCAAGAAGTGAAGCCCTGGCGACAAGCACCGTCATCCCACATATAATTAGTCAAAGACAGGTATTCATCAAATACCTCACATTTGATAGATCATACAACAAACACGAGCCTTTGACAAAGTTAATAGGAAAACCCTATTCATTTATGAATTGGACTTTATTTACATCTCTTACATTTGCAATATTCATTGCTCGTGCTGTTCGCCAAAAGCTCAACATAGTCGTTCAGCTTGGTAACACAACATAAATGACCGTATGACATCATAGACAATGTGCTGCTGTTTTCACTCCATAAACTGGACCAAAGATATGACTATATGTAAACAAAGATAAATGAATGAGCATTCCCTCCTCCAGCCCCAGGAGGACATCTGGGTGTCACCATCACTTATTCCAGCTTAACTACACTCCCTTACTCCACCACTGGAAATGGTAGATTTACCACTCACTCATTGACAGAATTGCAAGTTTTTATTTGATCGATTGTCTATTTTCGATTAGCCTACTTGAACCTGATTTAAGTTAGAAATCATCAACTATAACTAAATTCTACTGGAGAAATGCCACTTTACAGAAAAGAAAGAAACAATGAGGCTTTGATGCATTTCATTTCTGAAATGTATTACATACTCACTCAAATACAGTAATTATTAACTGGAAAAATTACAACCGCCCAGACAATACATACAATGGGATATATACCAATAATGTACATTCTGCAAAGAACTTTCTGTTTGACCTAAGATCCCACCCGCTGGCCAGTTTGGTGGAGAGTTCTATAAACATCAACACAAGCAAATGCACTCCAATATATAAATAAGACGCCAAAACATTTCCCCAGTTGGAGATAACCAAGTACACTCATCCAGTAGAATTCACGCCTCGCACAATAAAGCATGTACAACAGTGGATAGACCAGTATGTTCCCAGTATGTTCCAGTATGTTCCCAGTGTACATGTCTGATTCCATGACTTGTGGGTGTGGCCTGTTTCTGGTGGAACAAAGTCCAGCATTCATCTGCTCCATCCCATTGTCCCCAACTCTGTATTAGGCAATTTCTCACAAGTAAATAGAATCCTGATTATTGCCCTACCTAGCCATTGCCAAGAAACCCCTGTGAACAATACGGGAACACGTGCTTATTAATTCTATCTCTCTATTATCATTATTATTCTATTACATCCATTGTTTTAGATCAGTGTGGAACCCCATCCAGAGCTGTGTGAGTCCTAACCCACATCCTGTCTGTGCCCTCATAAGGTTTGTGAAAGAGCGCCGGCCCTCCATTTCTCCAAACTTCAACTTCCTGGGTCAGCTGCAGCACTTCCAGGGCACTCTGAGCCAGAAGGCCTCTGGTGGTGACCTCCTCCTCCAGCAGCTGGATGCTCATCTGCCGTCCATCAATGACGGCGTTGACTACACTTGCAACATTAATTCTCCGGCTGATAGTATGACCAGCGACTCAGCAGAGATCAAGCAGACACAGAGAGAGAAGTCCTACCACACAGCCAGCACCACACAACAGATATACTCCCATTCAGATGGAAATGTGAACCAGCAGGTTTCAGGGAAGCTTCATTTGACTCTTAATCAAGACCAGACGCCATGTGAGGTTGCAGCCCCGAGCTCCTGTGAGCCGGCCAAACCAGCAGCAAAGCCGACTCGCCTGCAACTCCCAGCAGGCTCAGCTTCTCTGTTAGAGAAACGAAAAAGCCTCACTCTCTTTTTGACCCCTGTGGAAATCCGCCCTCCCTCCTTAGCAAGCAGCAGCCAGCAAGGAAGGGGCACGGCCACGCCCACAAGCGTCCACAAGAGGGAGACGAGGGCAAAGACACAGAAGAACGCTGGGCAGGCAGAGGACACCCACAGGGAGCAGAGCCCCTCCCACAGGGAGCAGAGCCCCCCCCACACGGAGTACAGCAAGTGCAGCACAGCAGAGGTAAAGGAGCAGGGCCTGCTGTCGCCGTTCAGCGTCACCCTCAACAAGCTGCTGGGATGGGGGGAGCGGATGCTGCTGGGAGGGCTGTTTGTCCACCCGGTCAGGATGGGTCAGCCTGCACTGCCCTACAGGTGCTGAGGGGGCAGCAGCTGCTGCATGTTTGTGTCTTTGCATGTTTTTCAAATTGAACCAAACCACACTCCAGGATGTGGTTCATACATACAAGAGGTGTGACATAACATTATCGGTAGTCTTCTATGTATTTATTGCAGAGCTGAATATATTAACTTTACTTACAATACACAATGAACCTCCACACAATGCATCTTGTTTATTACATATTGACAGTTGTCAGCTTATGTTGACATTTGTAAAATTCCGTTATTTATGAAGACTGGCTTAAGATGTATTTACTGATTAAAGATGACATTTCCACCGTGTCGTCTTGCCGTTTTCTCAGTGTGGTGCAGCTTCTCCACATGGTCATTTGGTGTTTAGGTCTCATTACTCTGATAACCCCAGAAGTGAACAGCTGAAACAAATAGCTGGTGCACAGGAGGCCACATCAGGACAGCATCTTCTCTGACCGTTGCCTTTCTCACAATAATTCCCTTCTACAAAATCCAACATTCATCTCAAAGACCCAGCTGCTCCATTCCATTGTCCACAACTCTGTGTATTAGGCAATTTCTCACAAGTAAATAGAATCATAATTATTCTATTCAATTGAGTTTATTTTGTATAGCCCAAAATCACAAATTACAAATTATCCTCAGAGGGCTTTACAATCTGTACACATACGACATCCCTGTCTGCTATTAATACAGGATAACATGCTCATTGATTTTATCTCATGAGGACAATGTCAGCTTCTTCTATATGATAAATCATCTGAACAATTTATATCTTCTTTTCATTTTTTTTTTTCCTGCTTTCCAAAACTGAATAACCAAACATTCATCAGTTTAGTACACACATCTTATTGTGAATTCTTATTGATATAATTCTGTATTTCAGACAATAATCAAGGGCAGATTACGAAAATGAGCAACTGTAAAAGCCCAAGGGCCCAACAGCACCATGCTTACTGTGAGTGGTTCTCACTCTATTGACCATGTGTTTGGGGTTGTGGTCCACTGAAGGACGCATATGTCTTATGGTGGATCCTCATCCTGCAGCCCTGGAAGGAGGTTCCTTTGTCTCAGTGTAGTTTGAAAACATTGTACATGTTCCTGAATAAATATAATATATATAATATATATAAATATGTTCACTTTAACCTGAGTACGTAGCAAACCTGTGGGCACATGATACAGCAGAGGGCTCGGCATTCATTGTTCAGGTTAACAGGCGCAGTGGAGATGCAGGTTCCTGTCTGTGTATTTCATGTCTTATTTTATTTAGAAAATAATCCAGTGGCGGCTGGTGGAATTTTTTTTGTTCGGGCCATCCTATCAATTTCAGGAAAAATCCCAGTATGATTCAATGCAAAGAAAGTATCAAACACGCATTTCTACTTTGTAGTTAAATATTTAACATTTATTTTCAACACTGACATACGTACATCTTATTCATACAATTCAGTATATTAATATATATATATATCATATAATTTTCAGTATAATATGATATATAAATACTATCTAATGTAAATATTCAATATACATATCATAAATATCTTATAATAAAATATAAATATCTTATAATATAAATTACATATATATATATAAAATCTAATAGAAGATGTTTATATATTAAGATGCCCCTATGAACCTTGTTAGGGTTAAAGTGTGCCTGTTTTTATCCAGCTCCTCATTGTGTTTCTTCACCTCAATCCTGTGTCCGTCATCCAGCTGGTAGTGACGTTCACTTTGCCCAATATGGCTGCTTGAGGAGTTATCCATGTGTATCCTGGTGTTCTCATGTTTTATTAATTCTTCCAACAAGTGCTTCATGTCCCTTACTCCAGTAACAGTCCATGCTGGATCTGTCCCCGTTGATTTTACCAGGTTGGGTCTTCTTAGAAGAGAAGTGCTCGCACTGGCCGTCATGTCGTTAAAAAAGCCCTGACAAGAAGGTGCAGCTTTGGGCCAGATGACTTTGGCCCAAAGCTGAATCTATTTTAGGATGCTGATTGGCTAAATTGTGTATCACTCATTTATATCTTTAATCAGTAATAGGCTAAACTGCTTCTTAGACCCGCCTCTTCTGGGCCAAAACGATTTGGCCCCAGCTGCAGCTGAGACATGCAGATGGGCAGAGAGGATGTGCAGGAAGTGCAGGAAAAGCATATATTTTGCGCAGATATCCTATTGTACAAATATTGACTTTGTATAATTTATAAACATTATTAATATAATTAATGTGTATATATATACATTTTTTGTAGCCCAAGGTGGGCCCACTATTGGCCAGCCGCCACTGAATTAAAGTGATTGACACAAGTGGTTGTTTTAGGATTGGAGGGAAGAAGACGCTGACAGGAATCCTCAATGACAACTGCTACAAAAAGATAGACGTCATTATTTGCTAATACTTTACTCTTTTACTATGGTTGACTGTTCTGTATTAAACTCTTATTTGTATTATCAGCCATAAGAAAACACAAGTTTCATCACAATATATCAAAAAGGGAAGAATGAATATTCCCTGTGCCGTTTTCGAGCTCCAGGTTGACTCTGGCACGCGCCTGAGGGCGCACATTCCCACGCATTCCACAGGAGGAGGGGACACAATGGCGGCGTGCTCGAGAGGGATGATGATGACGACATAAGACGAAGTTGTCCTCTGGTTAAGTCGACAATTGTGAACATACATGAAATAGAAGGACGGAGCTCCAGAACTGCAGTGAAAGACTTCGGACCTCGTGCTGCTTTTACATCGCGCTCGGGCCGCGAGGTTAAATGACGTCACGGAAAGGTAATGTTCGACCCCGCCAGATGACCAAATAAGGGCACTGACACATGAACGTGGAATGTGTTCATGAGAAGAAAGCTGAAGTGTGTGTGCCGTTAGTGCTCCGTCGTGTCTTTGGTGACACACCGATACATCGACCTGTGTGCGTGCGTGTGCGCGCGCGCGCGCGTGTGTGTGTGTATGTGAGAGTGAGAGAACATTAGTGCGCGAGCTGTTGTAGTTTCTTGAGGAAAAAGAAAAGAGGAAGCAGCTCCGCCCCCACAAGCTGCCGGAGGCCGAGCAGAAAGAGCAGAGAGAAGAGGAGGTGACGCGGCCCGACGGACACACACACGGACACACACACACGCACACGCTCACACTCTTTACTTGTTGCTCCAGCGGGACTGTGAGTGACGTCACGCGTGCTTGTGTGTCGAACACCTCGTTGTAGAAAACATGAGTAAAGTTTCAGTTTGAAGCTGCGCCGCTAAACTCGTCCGTGCTGGTCTCTTCTGGTCTCTCCTGCTACCATCAACGGGAACATCAACGGGAACCGGCGGATCTGCTCCACGACTTTGGCTCGGCTCGGCTCGGCTCGGCTCGGCTCGGCTCTGCTTCAGGTCAGGCCCTGGACACTTTCTGATCCGGACGAATCCCAGTTGAAAGCCAGTATGAGTGGAGAAGAGGAACGATTCAAACTGGTGGTGGTGGGAGGAGGAGGGGTGGGGAAGAGCGCCCTGACCATCCAGTTCATCCAGGTACGCCTCTCCTACACATCTGTTACTGCTCGTGCTCGGGGTACTCATGAGCCACAGGGACCAGGTCTTTCTGTGGAGCATTACGGTCCATCAGACCGACCTGAACTTGGGATTCATAAATATTTTCCCAGAAGGTTGGAGGGCAGTCCTGATGAACTAAAGGAGTGTTGTTCCTCGTGCTCTCTGGAGGAGCTCATTGCTGTGTCTCTGAACCTGCTGCTCGACACATGTCCAGCTCTCACTTCACACTTGAATGTTAAAAAACAAAGATCACATTGCCTCCTCCCAGCTGTGAGCGGTGCAGTGTGTGTGGAGGGTTGACCCCTGACCTGATGACCATGGTTGAGTTGAAGCACTGTTTCAGAATGTCTTTAGGTTTCGGTAATTGAGTCCACATGTCATACTTCATGTTGCTGCTGGCTACATTTATACATGTGGGGTTGCTTCCCTCCAGACAGCCATTGTTTAGAAACACCAGTTATCACTGGCATAAATTATATAGGAAGGGACTAAAACCATCTACAGGTACAACTGCTAGTACAGGCAGCAGTGGAAGGAGTATCCAGAGCGTAACAATACCACACTGTACAGTCACTAGTAACTACAGCTGTACAAGTATTCTCCTGTGACATGTTGAAAAGGTCCAGTTGCTCCTCAGTCTACTTCATGGAGTAGTGTGTGAGCTGTGTTTAACACTGTCCCTGTCCCACAGTCCTACTTTGTGTCCGACTACGACCCCACTATCGAAGACTCCTACACCAAGATCTGCACTGTGGATGGAAAGGAGACCCGGCTGGACAGTAAGGCTCCGTCACAGCGGATATGAATGAAGTGTGCACACTGTTTGTCTGAAGGCAGAGGGTGTGCTGCACTGTGTGTTTGCTCTCTGGAGGTTTCATTCCCTTGTTAGGACTTGCACTTGGCCAATGTTATTGCACACAGCCAGGCTGCAGTGTGTTGGGTCACACTGCAGTTTCACCACCATGAATATGTGAATCATCACACTTGTTTACAGCGCTGTACAGTTCAGACTCTTCTTCACTCTTCAGACATTACTGGAGATGAAATGATCCCGTTAGGCAGAAGTTGAAGCTTCTTGGGTGAGCACAAGTAGGAGGACGTCATCATAGCTAACAGCACTTTGATATGATGTTGGGAGCACTTGTTTTCTCCTTTGGTGTACACAGATTTTGCAGTGGGTGGTGTTAAGGGTGGTGGGACCATCATATGATGACACTCTCTACTGGAACATGGGCTTCCTCAGACCTGTCTGTGGAATCACATTTGAGTCAACAGCTATAGTTATTATTTCAAAGGGGTTAAAGGTCACCCTCAAAGATTCCTCTAACTATCTAGGCTCAAATAAAAGATGTCCAAGTTGACTGTTTCCTATTTACATATCTCACCCACAAGGTTTTATTCTCAATGTTGCGTTCCATAATTGTGTGTACAATATGGAAATACGAGGATATATGTCATTTCTGGCAACCATACATGGATTAGTAGATAGAGTTGCAACTTGTAGAGCAATTAAAGAATGGGATTGTGGAAATCCCTCTAGAGCACCAGAGTTGTGAAACAAACTCCCTCCCAAATTTAGAAACACCCGTCGATGAGCCCACTCATAGACAGGTGTCATGCAGCAACGTTGTGTTGTGGACGTATAACGTGTGTGTGTGTGTGTGTGTGTCAGTCTTGGACACCGCAGGTCAGGAGGAGTTTGGAGCGATGAGGGAGCAGTACATGCGCGCAGGAGAAGGCTTCTTGTTGGTATTTGCTCTCAACGACCGGGGCAGGTAAGAGACTCCATGCTCTTTGGAGAGCAGCTCATACATTAATGAGAAACGCAGCACAGATATTCATCTAAATGATTGGTTGAAGCACATGACACAAATGAAACAACTATAGCACTGTGATCAGTGTGCGTTACAACTTCATAACAGCTGTGTTTATGTGCAGCTTGATGTCACTTGTGTTAACAACCCGTCTTTAATGCATCATGTCTGAATGCATCCACTACAGATTGTGACTTGTGTAATAAACGTACTCGGACACCCTTTAACCCATTCAATCAAACAAACTTTATTTCAGACTCATGGTCCAGATAGTAAAAAACCTACCAGTTCCTTATACGTAGACAGCTGTACCAATGTCTCCACAGCGGGGACTGGTTTATGTTTGATAAAACCATGATGATTTAAATTTCAACGTCATTAACTCGGCAGATACATTTATACATAAGATTTCTTAAAACGGCTTAACTCCTGCAACCACACACATTTCACTGGCACAGTACTCTATTAGTACTGTTATTATTAGTATGACTGATGACTCATGTTTTCTGCTGCGTTTAAAAGAGATGAGCAGAGATGATTATCATTGTGTCCATTTCCTGTACATGGCATATTCTTTCCTGTAAACAGAATCCATATATATATATATGAATATTAATCTGTGTTTCTTGATACTGGGATTGCTCATTATTTCCCTCTGTCCGCCGACAGCTACCATGAGGTCCAGAAATTCCACACTCAGATCCTGAGAGTCAAGGACCGAGACGACTTCCCCATGGTGCTGGTTGGAAACAAGGCGGACCTGGACCAGCAACGAGTGGTAAGTGAGGCCCTGGTGGATCTTTAAGGGGTCACTTTGTTCTCCCAATGTTCCTGGATTATAGACAGATATGTTCCAGAAGGTCCAGGAATGTGATCAGTTCTCACCCAGGGTTTGGAAATATCAGGGCATGTGTGAAGCTTCAGGTTTATGGGTCAAAAGGGACCTCAGATATGAGACAAACTAATATGATCATTTCAAGTTCACAGCTGTGAGCTGGTAGGGCCCAAAAACCAAACTCCCTAAACAGGAACTGATGGCACTGTAGAATGCATTATTTTCACTGAAAATGCATTTCCTACACCAGTCGATCTACTGGTAAATGAAACATGGAAGCACCAGTAACTTTTATTTAGCTATCTTGTTTTTGTGGAAGGAAGCAACCCCTCGTCTATCGGCCTGACCCCGGTGGGGAGAGACCCCTGAGATCCTCTTCTGTGTGCTGCTCATTGTTTACAGTCCCATTATTAACAACTCAAGATGTGAGACTGGAGTTAAGCGACGACTTGTACGACCTTTTTGGAAATAAAACCTCTACAAAGCTTTGTCATGACAACGGTAGTGGGTGGGTTCCCAGAGGGCATCTTGGCCTCTGTACCTGCACACTACCAAAGCCTGCTCCAACGTGATTGGTCAGTTCTAAACCTTGTCTCGTTGCCTACAGATGGTGAATATGAAAGTATGATCTGTTGATAGAGATGAGTATGACAGTCCGTGTGTAATGACAGAGCAGCATCTTACTGGAGGCTGGTCTGCTTCGTCTGCAGATCTCCAGGGAGAACGCTGAGGCGTTCGCCAGAGAGAACCGGATCCACTACATGGAGGCTTCAGCCAAGAATCGCTGCAACGTGGATGAAGTCTTCTTGGAGCTGGTGCAAATTATCAGGTACAGTCTTTATTTATTTGAGACCGCATTAGTCAGATTATGAACAGCTACAGTAGCTTACACTGTATGCATGGGGCCCTGAACTTGATAAACGTCCTGTCAAACAAAGTAAGGGTGCAGTTCCTCTTTGGGGCGTAACCTGAATGATCTCATGCTCCCTTTCAAGGCTTGTTAGTGGCTGGTTTGATTTCACCACCAAGAAGCTCTAGTCAGACCTTTTAAAACCTCTTTAAAGCTGCTTTGGTCAATAATTGGGATATCGTCAGTCAGTCACGGGGGACACTGTGCATGTGGACTATGGAACAACCCGTTGGAATGATTCACTCCTCTTTCTGTTTTACCCACAGACGGTTTCAGGAGATGGAGAGTCCTCCTCCTCCAACTCATCACACAAGGAAACAGAAAAGGGGTGGCTGTCCATGTGTCATCCTCTGAGAGAGGAGAGGAGAGAGAGAGAGGAGAGGAGAGGAGAGGAGAGGAGAGGAGAGGAGAGGAGAGGAGAGGAGAGGAGAGAGAGAGAGAGAGAGGGAGGGAGAGGAGAGGAGAGGAGAGGGAGGAGAGAGAGGGAGAGAGAGAGATGACTGTGCTGACTGTGTTACACTGCGTGGAGAAACCCAAGCAAACCATTATTCCCAATACCATGTCAAACATTTCACACTTGTCCAAAAGTGGAAAGGACTTTGAGGCTCTGGTTCCCGCTGCTGTATTTGTCTTTTGGTGCCTCATCCGATGCCTCGGTAGAGAACCCCTGGTCCCTTGGCCATGCACAGCCGACACCAGCTGCATGAAGAAGAGTCTAATTCAAGGCTGCATTCAGTTTTCAGTGCAGTATTCATGACGGCAGAACTGGTTTCTGCATTTGCACATTTAATTTGACACACATAGTCTCTGGATGTTCATTGTTTTGGTGATAGGTGGACTGCCTTCTGGTACTTTGTCTTTCTTTTTATATATTCATTTGGGTTCAGTTGTCATCACGTGACATACATGTGTAACTTCAGTCTGGTGTGAAGGAGCTGCTGGATCCTCTGGAGTTCATCCCGTTTCACTTATGTAGTGTTCCCCTTCGTGATGTCATGGTGATGTCATATACCAGTGGAGGTACCGGTCTCAAGGGCTGAGCGTCATGACATCTGAGCTAGCTTTATGCACCAATGAAGGCAGTGTTTTGAGGTTAAAAGTTCTGGACCTTGACATGAGGTTCTGTCGTATTGCAGTGGATGGGAAGCACTGTTTTCTAGGTCTTGAAGCTGTGTAATATTCTATGTTGCCCATCATATCCCATCTGTATTATCTCCATTACGATGTCACAGGAGCCTAAAGATGGCCGTGCTCTGGTCTGCTTAGCACCAACACTGGGCCTAGAGTAGCCGGTATGTTGGGTTCCCCGTTGGTCATATGGACTCTGGACTGCAGTGTAACTAACAGAGTACCAGCTCTGAGATCCTTGCCCCACCCCCAACGGTGCAGTAGCCCCAATCCACCAGTGGAGGTCACTCTTGCAGCGACGAGGACGAGCAGACAGCTTCCTCACAGTGCTGGGGGGCATTGGCACGATCTGTGTTGTTGTTGTTGTGGTGGGGCGATAATCAAAAGCCCAGACATGAGTCCACTTCACATCTTCAACTGCTTTTTATTTGCAAGGAGAGATGACCTCGCTATTACACAGCAAGAACAAGCTGAACAATGAAATACAATCTCTCATATATCTTCTATATGTCCGCTCATATCCATCTTCTTATCGGTCATCTTTAATGCTTTGGGCAATTTTGTTTACTTATTTCCCCTTTACACAAGAATGTATATCTATATTACTACCTGCAATTCACATCTTTCAGTTTTGTATCGAAATCAAAGTCAAAACTCTTTTATACATTATTAAAACATTTACAACTTAACATTTCTTTCTGTTGCGTCTTCTATGACTTCACATTGGCTTCAGAGGAGATGTTATTGTATCAGATACTGGTTCATGAATAGGATTACACGTTTTACATCCATAATGCTGGGGAGCAGATGTGTTGTTTAGTATGTTCAGAATCATGAGTATCATATATATACTTTAGTGCCGGTGTTGGGTATGCATAATGACATGAAGTACTGTATATGGCATATTATATATCCCGTTCCTCTAAATCCGATAACAACTAAGTGTCACAGACTAGTTTCACTTCAGAATGATGGCAGAATATGTCTCCAGCATATATCTGTATATAACTTCTGATATGTCTGTTCTGAATGTGAGCCCGTGTTCTGTCTTTTTTGAAGTCGGGCATTGACAATTATTCTTGAAGTATTCACACAATTGGAATTACATGTTTTTTCTGAAATCCAGTTTGCAGTAATTATTATTTTAGACATAAATAATTCTATCTATTTCCGATTTTGATATACAGTATATATTTTATATACCTCATTGTCGAATGGATGTGTGTGAATATATATATATATATATATATATATATATATATATATATATAGATATATATAGATATTATATATTAATATTAATTATATACGTATGTGCACGCAATCACGGCCACACACAAATGCGCACACAAACACACTTGCAGACACAAACGCACGCAGGTACACACACACACACACACACTCACTCACACATACTCTCACACGCATACACTCACAGATACACACACACACGCACACACACATACTCACACACACACACACACACAAACACACTCAGCTGATGTCCTCAACCAGCAGTAAGCAGTAGGGAGACAGGTTCCTCCTCCAGCAGGAATGCTGTCCAGCAGGTTTGTGATGTGACGTGTTTCCAGGAAAACAACACAAGCCTCTGGAGCCTGACGGGTAAAGTGCTTAAGTTCGGAGTAAGATTGTGACTTCCACGTTCTAAAAGCCGTAAAGTAGACGTTTGGTTTCGCTCCAGGGAAGCTGAGAGTTGGACCAGTGCTCAGTGCTCAGTGCATTCATTTCCACAGAGGCTCTTCCGTGTCCGTCTCCCTGCAGTTTAAATGGCAGCCTCGTCGGCACTGTGGATTCCTGTGCTGTCCCTGCTCCAGCTGGCTCACAGCACTGTCTTCTCCAGACCTGCTCCAGGTAAACCACACCTCTTCTCACTTGGAGCTGGTCAGTTCATAAACGGTCGTCATGTGACTTCTGTATCTACTGGAAACCTGGCCCTCAGTGGTATCACAGGCATGCCTCACGGTTATGAGAGAACCCATTGTTAGTGTTCTCATCTAGTTGAATCCTTAGCTCACATCTGGAACACAGAAGACATATATTGGTCTGTGAGTTTATATGTCCTGCATCCTGCAGGAGAGCCAGTGCTGCTGGACCAGCAGTCAGCGACCAGCTTCCTGTCCCGCTCGCTGCTCTACAACAGCTGGGACTTTGAGTTGGTGGTGGCTGACAATCTGCAGAGGGAGTGCTTTGAGGAGACGTGCAGCTATGAGGAGGCCAGAGAGGTGTTCGAGGACGACACTCAGACGGTACACACTAATTTGGATGTAAACTCCTGTAGCTGTGTCCACAGATCAGGACACACCTGACATTGGAGTTAACTTCTGTGTGACAATGGAACCAGACAGCACTACGAGCTCACAGCTTGCTTTAGTTATCAGCACAGCAATGTTTTGTTTGCAGGTTTAGAGTTGGGAACACGTGTAGAATCCATTTGATTGAACAAATCCCAGAATGTTTACTTAAAAATGCTTTCGAAATCATTTGCATTTGACAAAAAGGACTCATACGTTCTCATTGTCTGAAATGTTTATGGTCCTCTAATTTAATGAAGTTAAATCATGAAATCTTCTTTTGCTTTCATTTTTAGGACAGCTTTTGGACCAGCTATACCAACAATCACGGTAATGCTTTTAAAGATGAATATGATACACTATTGTAGTCTTTTGCATTGGGCTCATCCAGCTGAATGCAGTGTTTTCACTTCAATATTAAATATAGTATTATAATTCATTATGATTATTTTAATTTCTGAATTGCTAATATTGTATTTAGTATAGCACCATGGTTAAATATACACTCCTTGTTATAGGACTCCAAATCCCAACGATGTTGGGGCTGCTACTGAAGTCTGGGAGTGTATCTTTGGTCATTTATAATATCTTCAGTCCTTTTGAAGTAGGCTTCCTTTATAACCCAACGCTCTGTGAAGGTGAAGTCAGAATACACCTGTAACGGAGCATCAACAGGAAGGAATTAGTTTAAACTGTATGTTTCACTGATGACAAAAGCCAACTAACAGAAGACAGCCATGATTGAAGTCACTTCTATAGTGATGAGTGTGTGACTGCTGTGAGAACTGTAAGAAGCGTTGGTGTAATCTGACAGGTGTTTGTCTTTGCAGAGTATTCCCCCAGAGTGGATGTGTCTGGGCTGGTGGCGGGGATCGTGGCTGTCCTCGTGTCTGCTGGCATTGCCACCGTGCTGGGAATCTACTGCTACAAAAACAAGAATAAAGGTCGACCGAGGTTGGGCCAGTAAGTTCACTCTGATGACAACATTCATAACGTAGGCATGTGGGATGAAATGGTAACGTTGGTCCGTGGGGCCTTCAAACCAGCTCGTAAACTCAGACTAAGGCTGTCACCATATCAGATTGTCACTACAGCGATTGTGGCTTGGTGGTGAGCCGGGTCGTCCTTCAATCAGAGCATCTGCAGTTTGATACTCGGTTCCGATAGTCCATGTGAACGTGTCTTTGGGAAGACACTTGACCCCAAATGTCTCCCTAGCTGTTTCTACAGTGTATGAATGTTAGTTAGTCCTGATGGGCAGGTGGCACCTTGCATGGTGGCTCCTCCCATCAGTGTATGAATGTTAGTTAGTCCTGATGGGCAGGTGGCACCTTGTATGATAGCTCCTCCCATCAGTGTGTGAATGTTAGATAGTCCTTATGGGCAGGTGGCACCTTGCATGGTAGCCCCTCCCATCAGTGTATGAATGGGTGAATGATGATGTGACACAAGACTAGAAAAGTCCAGTCCATTTACACAATTATTGTGGCCAAAATAATTCCAGAGAAGGATATCATCAAGACATCGATAGAAAATCTGATAAAATAACACTTTAACTTGTTGTTCATTGTGTGTTTTATATCTTAATAATAATAATAATAATAATAATAATAATTAACCTCAGAGTGTCTTTAGGGGGAGCTAGAGTCCATAAGCATGTCAGTATATATAAAATGATCTAAAACGAGCTGGATTATTTACACAATATTATTATGTGTGTATTATTAACATAACATAATTGTTTCATTTTGTCTATATGTATTGATATCAAAAATATCAATACCAATATATCTAGGAAATGACGTCTTAAGGGATTCCCCGTTGGACTTTTGTCTACCACAACCAAACATTCCCAGTGAGCAGCTCCTTTGAGGAAAAATGACCAGATTTACAGGAAACAGCCCAAATTCAAAGTGCCTAAACTCTTCATCTTAATTATCGACACAAAAAGGCGCTCCAATGTGCATCTCCATACGTGTCACAGCAAAGAGAATGATTCTGGTATTATTCCTTGTGAGAAAGATTAACATTAATTACAAAATAAGTTGAGTCTCTTGTATAATATTACATTTGAGACTTTCTTGGTTCAACTTGAGTCACAGTAGTCATGTTCATATGAAGAAGTCACATTTTATTCTATACGAATGTAATTATCTATGCAACCTATTCAACATTCTGTATTCATAAATTCATACATTTACTCAATATTCAATTTATTTACTGTGCCTGGCAAAGAAATCCTTTTAACTCTGTTATTGTCAATGATAATTTCATATCACAATATAACCCTTGAAACAATTTGAATGAAAAGTTATAAAGTAACATTGAGTCAAACCCACTGACAACAATGATATGGATGATAGCAGTGTAATATTAACAATATAATAATAGCTGGTCTGGTCGTTAGTCCTTTGAGGGTCTGACCACAACCTTCTCTGTAGACCCCCAGCTGGTGAACATTTCCTCATTCTAGAACAGGAAACCAAAGCGGGCACATTGATGTCTGATTCAGTCCTGATCAGCTACCCAGTACTTTCACTGGCTTGTTGAGTTCTACTGATTCTGGTTTCTGTCCAGAGCTCCGGTGAGGATGGCAGCAGATGGCCGTCCTGCCCCAGAGACGGTACCCCTGGCTGGGATCCTCGTCCCTCCAGGTCTACCCAGCTACAACGAGGCTCTGCACCACAGTGGGCAACACGATGCCCCACCACCACCGTATTCAGGGTAAGTGGATCAAGGTCAGTGTCCAAGATCAGAAGGATTCATGTGAACCTGAAAAAAGTAGCAAATGACAAATCTGAATTACTTGCAAAAGGTACTGCATGTTAAAATATACATTTTATAACCAATCTTAATAAAGGAACCATTTTCATGTCAGGTTGGGTTTCCCATGTCCTAAATGTAACAACATGTATTTCAATTAAAAAGAAGCACCTGGATATTAAACAGCTTACCACTCCATCCGCCAACACCATAAGATAAGATATTACTTGATTCATCCCCAGGGAGAAATTTCATGAAGCTGTTACATGTTGCATACATAACAAGAAGCATACAAAACATTATAACTTCTATATCAACGTAAAGATGTATCAGGACTAGTGCCAGCTAAGAGAAAAACGGCACTTTAGGAGAGGGTATCATTGTAATTACATATTAATATATATATGTATATTAATATTAATGATGTTTATGAAATGCATTCCTGCTGCCTTGAGTAGAAACCTGCAAACTAACTCGATCAAAACATCCTCTCTTTGACCACAGGGGGGCGCCATCAGAGCCTGCTGATCCCGGAGACAACGCATGAGACTGCTGGTCGAGCCTCCTCATTCGAGCTGGTGGTCTGAGGGAACTTTAGCAGCCGGCCTGTTTCCGGCAGTATTTATCCGTGAGGTGCAGACCCAGTCCTAGAAGGACTCCCAGCCGGCTCTGATGTCTAGTCGGTCCACTCCGCACGTGACGCTCTAGAGTGGGCAGCTGAGGGTGTGGTTCAATTGTGTGGTTGTTTGGGGGGTTACTTTGGAGCAATAGACACTCCATTCATAGAGACCACCGGGTCTCGTTTGATAGAATAAATGACATAACAAGTACACACGCCTCCAGTCTTTTCTCTGCATCCCGTGTAACGTCTCCAGCCGGGAGAGACACGTCCACGTGTGCGCACGTGGAGTCAGGGACATGTCGCAGCTTGTGTTTATCACGAGAAGAACAGGAGCTGAGCTCAACAGCACAGCACACTGCGCTGCTGGGCATGACACAGTGTGTGTGTGTGTGTGTGTGTGTGTGTGTGTGTGTGTGTGCGTGTGCGTGTGCGTGTGCGCGCCCCAGAGAGAGAATGAGAATGAACGCCTGCCCAGTCATTCCCGTTAAAAATGGCGCCTTGCGAACAAAATGAGCGAACGTGTGTGTTGTGAGAGAAAGAGCCGCCGGAGCCGTGAGGCCTGAGCCGCTCACTGGAGCTGCTGCTGCGGACGTGGAGCATCTGTTCTACGGCCCATCAGCCAACACACGAGACAATAGACAGTGAAATACATGGGGAGAGGAGGGAGGAGGTGCTCCTGGCTGCTGCTGCTGTGACCCCCCCCCCGCGCTCTCGCTCCTTCTCCTCCTCCCTCCATTCCTCCCAGTCTACAGGCTCGTCAAGCGGAGAAATAAACAGGCGAGCGCAGAACAGAGAAGACATTCCTCCCTCCCTCCCCTCCCCTCACTATCTGCCCATCTTCATCCAGTCCTTTCTTTCATGGAGAGGAATTACCCCGCTGCAGGCTTCGGAGATCTCGGGGCCGGGCAGGGATGGAGTTACGACAGGGCGGCCAAGGCAAGGTAAGCTGGCCAAAGCATGGGCACCGTCCGCTCCTCTGGAACGGCTCAACAATGCATTCAGTCGGGCTGCATGGTGCCGCTCCACGGCCAC
Source organism: Cyclopterus lumpus (assembly GCF_009769545.1). Taxonomy (NCBI): domain Eukaryota; kingdom Metazoa; phylum Chordata; class Actinopteri; order Perciformes; family Cyclopteridae; genus Cyclopterus; species Cyclopterus lumpus. The sequence continues at coordinate 10,380,771 of NC_046973.1, forward strand.
CAGCCTCAGGTGGAGCCGGCCGTATTGTCACTTGCGGGAGGGGAGGGGTAGAGGGACTGTCTCCAAAATGCGATGGAAGGTTGACAGACAGAGGAGAGGGGAGAGACAGAGGGGGATGGGTTGATGGAACCAGATCGAGTCTGCTATCTCCACAAATGAGAGATCACATATTGGTTCCGGCACGGCATTGTCTCCGCAGCAGCTTTGTCCTGCTTCGGACCTGAATAATGCTTGACAGGGACCTGAGTAATGATTGACAGGGACCTGAGTAATGCTGGACAGGGACCTGAGTAATGCTGGACAGGGACCTGAGTGATGCTGGACAGGGACCTGAGTAATGCTGGACAGGGACCTGAGTGATGCTGGACAGGGACCTGAGTAATGCTGGACAGGGACCTGAGTAATGCTTGACAGGGACCTGAGTAATGCTTGACAGGGACCTGAGTAATGCTGGACAGGGACCTGAGTAATGCTTGACAGGGACCTGAGTAATGCTTGACAGGGACCTGAGTAATGCTGGACAGGGACCTGAGTAATGCTGGACAGGGACCTGAGTAATGCTTGACAGGGACCTGAGTAATGCTGGACAGGGACCTGAGTAATGCTGGACAGGGACCTGAGTAATGCTTGACAGGGACCTGAGTAATGCTGGACAGGGACCTGAGTAATGCTGGACAGGGACCTGAGTAATGCTTGACAGGGACCTGAGTAATGCTGGACAGGGACCTGAGTAATGCTGGACAGGGACCTGAGTAATGCTTGACAGGGACACATTGATTGGTAGGCTCCAGTAGGAGCACTAATTGGCTTCTTATCAAAACAGTCTGATGCATATAGCTGCACCCTGCTATCTAGCAAATCATTACTGCAATCCACAGAATAGAGAAAACACTTGTCTGCGAAATAAATAATGTTTTATTTATTTGATATAAAAGCCATTATTTAAGTCAAACTAAAGTCAAACTAAAACCAGCGCGTTATGGTAACAGCAGCTGCATGCATGTATTCATAATGTGTCAAATATGGTTTGAGAATGAACCTTTTGGGCTCTAACATAAACACCACTTTACAATAATGTCATGTGACTGTCGCCGGACCGCTGCTCCGTGATGAAGGTCTCGTTCGCCATTACTCTGTGCAGTGCACTACTACCACTACCGTGAGCTAAGAGCTGCATGTTTCGTTCCCTTCCTCGCACATGAACCCGTATCTGTGTGCAGCTGCAGCTGCAGCCACTCATGTCCATATTGGACTGTTTTTACTCACATAAACCTAAGCAAACAGGCTGATTCAAAAAGACACCAAGCTCTAACCCTAGCCCTATCACGGACCCTAGCCCTATCCCTATCACGGACCCTATCCCTATCACGGACCATAACCCTAACACAGCCCTATCACAGACCCTAACCCTATTACGGACCCTAGCCCTATCCCTATCACGGACCCTATCCCTATCACAGACCCTATCCCTATAACAGACCCTATCACTATCACAGACCCTATCACTAACACAGCCCTATCACGGACCCTAGCCCTAACCCTAACACAGACCCTAACCCTATCACGGACCCTAGCCCTAACACGGACCCTAGCCCTAACCCTATCACAGACCCTAGCCCTAACCCTATCACGGACCATAACCCTAACACAGCCCTATCACAGACCCTAACCCTATTACGGACCCTAGCCCTAACCCTATCACGGACCCTATCCCTATCACAGACCCTATCCCTATAACAGACCCTATCCCTATAACAGACCCTATCACTATCACAGACCCTATCACTAACACAGCCCTATCACGGACCCTAGCACTAACCCTAACACGGACCCTAACCCTATCACAGACCCTAGCCCTAACCCTATCACAGACCCTAACCCTATCACAGACCCTAGCCCTAACCCTATCACAGACCCTAGCCCTAACCCTATCACGGACCCTAGCCCTATCACGGACCCTAGCCCTAACACGGACCCTAGCCCTAACCCTATCACAGACCCTAGCCCTAACCCTATCACGGACCCTAGCCCTAATCCTATCACGGACCCTAGCCCTAACCCTATCACAGACCCTAACCCTAACACGGACCCTAGCCCTAACCCTAACACGGACCCTAGCCCTAACCCTATCACACACCCTAGCCCTAACCCTATCACGGACCCTAGCCCTAACCCTATCACGGACCCTAACCCTATCACGGACCCTAGCCCTAACCCTATCACAGACCCTAACCCTATCATAGACCCTAACCCTAACACGGACCCTAGCCCTAACCCTATCACGGACCCTAGCCCTAACATAGACCGGGGTCTCCAATGCCGTGGTGTGTCTCACAGCCACTGTCGACACGTGACAGACAAATTGGGGTTTGCTGACACCTCAGTGTGTTGGAATGAGCCATGCTAATGTTAGCTAGTTCCCCTTAGCTTTGCTGCACGTATGCGGTTGCCTTGACAACCACATCAGTCTTCCATCAGACTGCATAAGGTTCAATCTCCGGAACCTTAATGTATTCCAATTTATTCCAATATTTATAGAATGTGTGAAGAATGAAAAAAGGTTAAAGGATAATTATAAATGGTAAATGTTCATCATATTCTTGCTACGTGGTCGCCTCCCCTGTAACATAGCTTGTTGTGTGAGCCATTTGGTGTTGCCTCTGCCTGGAGAAGAGAATGGAACAGCTGATGTACAGGAGAGGACATACATGCCTAGCAGTAGATTTGTGACAGTCAACAAATCATGCTGCCAATGGAAACAGATTGAGAGGTTGCTTCAAGGATTAAGTGACTGATTGAATAATAAAAGCCATAACTGGTTTAGAAATGACCAGAGGAAGGCCTTTACTGTCACTATAACCGGCTACTAACGCCCCCTCCTGACTGAAAGTATCAAACTCCTCTTTCCTCTGGGAAGCAGGAAAACAAGAGCAGAAGTTCAATAAAGATTTGTATAAATTGGGTCATCGCAGCAGCAAATAATGACAGGCATACTAATACAGGGAGTTAACTTTGTACAAACACTAAGAGTGACAACTCTTTGCATATTCAGTAGAATGGATGGAAATGTGCAGGCTTTAACAGTACATGTAGAAAGTTCCATCCATGCATCCATTTATGTCAAACTGTTATAATTGTAGCATACATTTATAAGGGGTAATAGATCTTGTTTTTCTCTTTAGTTATAAAATGTATATTTGTCCTTAGAATTCCTGCTGCTGTGTTACTTCTCAAGTCACATGAGCTATTTGGAGGAAAAGAGAATAAATACTACGGCAAAGTTGCTGTTGCCTTAGGGCTTGAAGGACATTGCTTACATATAGATGTGTTCTGTAGGTTTAAACTATAGGTTTAGTAGGATTCACATACAAGCTGGAGTGTGTATTACTACGTCAACTAGGGATTTTACTAATTAATGGATTAACCAATTATAATTTTGACCGATTAATGCTATCAGTTAAAAGTTAAAATAAATATATTTTTAAAAGCTAAGCAAAACTATGAGAATAGCTGTTTCACCATAAAGGTCAGTGCACTGGAAGTGCGCCGGAGTCTACTGCCCTTTATTCTAATTTAGGTGTCTGACGAGTAAGACAGGGAATTTAGCGTCACACTCAGCATCTCTTTCCGGACCAGTAGAATGGCACCGCTCTGCTAATGGTGGACATACTGGGAACAATGCATGCAGCATCATGTCTGCTAGCCCTCCAGACGGGTGGACTTAGGACAGGTGCCTGTTTCCTGCAGACACTAACAGGAAGTTGTGGATTTAATCTGTTAATCTGTACATCAGGTTATTGGTCCAGATGTTCGACCACAGCAGCGAAGCACTAGTCGGTTAATGATCGCTTTACGATGGTCGTCCATCGATCAGAAACATAACCAAAATTGGCATCCCCGATGGCAACTCCTTTTGTGAATAACTTGAAGATTCGACCTGATATAAGAGCCCGGTATGTCCACTTCTCTAATCGTATTGTCTTCATGGGATTTGAGAGATGTGTCTGATGGGAACTGGGACTTAGTTTAGGGACACTGGACCATGGTGACATTCTTTTACTTTTTTACTGACTCACAATACAATTTAGGAGACAATAAGCAAATCATGTAATTTAAAGCAGTTCTTGACCTATTAATGGAATAGAGGAACATAAGGAAAAAGACCCAGCTAAATTAAGGTTAAATAAAAATAACAAAACATGTCCCCTTTATTTACATGAGATGTTACATATAGACAAGCTCAAATGTGCTGATTGTAAATAGTAAATACACTCAATGCTCTGACAAGCTACAAAGCTTCATCTTAAAATTGTGTTAATAATTTTGTAATCAATACGATGAGGGTCATTCTCAAGAAGCAGAAAAGCCTACTATCTGATGTTCATATTCTTGGGGCATTTTTCATGGGGATTAGGGATACTTGAAGATTCAGCATTTTTATGTTTGATGTGCTCTGCGAGACATATTCTAGTAACTCCAAAAAACAAGCTAAATACATTGACTTTTGACATCATGACAAACTGATTTCTAATGGCAAAGTCTTGATATTAAAATATAACATGTTAGAGTTTTAACCAAACCTCAGCATATTCTATAACCACAAGTGTCTTTCTGAGAATACAGCTGTATTACTTGGGTTGATGACAATGCAGCCCTCCTTCCCCCACCAGTGGTACCTGCAGGCACATCAACAGAGGAAGGAGGGGGTAGGACAAAGGGAGGAGGAGGGAGGATGGAGGACAGAGGACAGAGGGAGGACGGAGGGGGTAGGACAAAGGAAGGAGGGAGGAGGGAGAGGGTAGGTCAAAAGAGGAAGGAGGAGGACAGAGGGAGGACGAAGGACAGAAGACAGAGGAGGGAGGGGGTTGGACAGAGGTAGGAGGAGGACAGAGGAGGAGGAGGGAGGGGCTAGGACAGAGTAAGGATCAGGACAGGGGAGGACGGAGGAGGACAGAGGGAGGACAGAGGGGGTAGGACAAAGCAAGGAGGACAGAGGGAGGAGGGAGGGGGTAGGACAGAAGAGGAAGGAGGAGAACAGAGGGAGGGCGAAGGACAGAAGACAGAGGAGGGAGGGGGTTGGACAGAGGAAGGGGGGAGGACGGAGGGGCTAGGACAGAGTAAGGATCAGGACAGGGGAGGACGGAGGAGGACAGAGGGAGGACAGAGGGGGTAGGACAGGGAGGAGGGAGGGGGTAGGACAGAAGAGGAAGGAGGAGGACAAAGGGAGGGCGAAGGACAGAAGACAGAGGAGGAGGAGGGAGGGGGTTGGACAGAGGTAGGAGGAGGGGGGAGGAAGGGGGGAGGACGGAGGGGCTAGGACAGAGTAAGGATCAGGACAGGGGAGGACGGAGGGGGACAGAGGGAGGAGGACGGAGGGGGACAGAGGGTGGGGGACAGAGGGAGGACGAGGACAGCGGGAGGAGGACAGAGGACAGAGGGAAGAGGACAGAGGGAGGACGATAGAGGAAGAATGGAGGAGGACAGGGGGAGGAGGGCAGAGGGTGGGGGACAGAGGAGAGGCAGCCAGACAGAGGGAGGACAGAAGGAGGTGGACAGTAATGGTTGAATTTGATGGTGCTTTGATTCAGCATCAATTATTGCAGCAACCATTTGATGCATTATAAAATGCCATTCTGACCACATTTTGACTAAATGTAATCAATTATGTAAAAACATGAAACTGTATAAATGTACGTTGCAGCTGAACTACACGTTTTTGATTTCATCAGCAATAAATAACTAAATGTATATGAAAGAGATGAAAAACCAAGAAACTTGCCCCTGTTCAGTCCCATTTGAAACTACTGATTCTGCTTCCTTCATCATCTGCCTTCGGATGGCATCTTGCTTATGAAGCTATGATGATTAGGATGGACTGAAGTTTCAGTTGGATGGTTTTGCTATTCATGAGCTGTGGCATCAAAACTACAGTGTTAACTTGTGGGGTACCCCAGGAGTCTAACCGTGCCCTCTTTATGTTCTGTGTATGACGAGGGCTAGGGTTAGACTATTCATTGTGTCAGGTTGAGATCTGAGTAGAATCCAAGATACACTTGAGAGTTGGACTCTGTGATACATTGGCTGGTTGCCAATAAATGATCTTTACTATCTGGGAAAAGTTCATACGATTTGGTTTCAAGCTCAGATTGCAAAAAGAAAAAAAGATCAAGGTCAAATGTGCAGGGAATGGTATTTAAGAATAGTGGATGATGTGCCATATAGGAGGGTACATTGTCAGTTTGATCACCAGAACAAGTGTTTATCACGTTGAATTAGCCCAGTAAAGAACTAATTTCTCCATATTGGCAGGCTTATGGAATGATCTCCCACTCTACATCAGAGACAGAGAGTGGATGGGCGTATAGGAAGGGGGTTACAGTGTTTCCCCTACCAATGAGTCTAGTGTGTTTCTGTCATTTGCTGCTGGTTTCCCTCTTCTTCTTCCTCATCTGAGTGTGTGAGAGCAGAGAGAGGACATTCAAACACTGGTTGGTCCGATGACTTCTTGCTCTCGCTACCGGTATTAGCTGCTCTGTTTCAACAGAGCTAATCCTATGTATTCTCTGTACATCTTGCTAAGAAATAAAACCAAAAGACTGGTTGTGTTATTGCTAGCAAACCTTTATACTTTTCCACTTACCATGGTAGTACATGTTTCTTCTGCTGCTTTTAGTTGCACTTTAGTTCTGCGTAGTTTTCACTTGGTCTCTTTTGCAGGTACCTTTTCTCCATAAGCCATTTTACAACCCTCTCTTTTGTATATTTTCTCCTAGCCGGTGTCTTATGATGAAATCAGGCCAACAAATATCTTTAGAATTATAAAAGAAACATAAATATTTAAACTCTAACTACTAAATATATCTGAACCAATACATGTTTATATCCGCATACCAATATTTTAATTGAGGTCTTAAACTTGACTCCCGGCAGGCTAATAGTGGATTGGGCCTATCACAGAGATTACAAACATAGTTCCTGATGATATTGCATTGGTGTAACTTCATAACATTTTATGAAACTTTAAAAATGTTCTCCTCATTTTGTTCACGGTTTTCCACATAAATAAATATATAATACTACATTAAGGGTTTGACCTATACTGTGTAACAAAATATCCTTTTTTTTATCCAGTATTAGATATGAATAACACATTAAGAAACGCTTCCAGGAAAATATGGAAAAATATATCACGTGCTAGTGATTGGCAGCTGCCTATCAGTTCAGCTAAGGAGAAAAATAAGAAAACGTCATTCCCACTGGAAAAGCTAAAGAGACGGAATTGTTGAACCACCTCCAATACATGCTTACAGATGCATACACTCTGTAAAACAATTGCCATCTGCTGCCATTTGAGCTATTCTCCTTTGTATTGTGTTGTCATAGAGTGCAACAAGCCCAGCGTTAGTAGCTGCTGTTGGCCCAAGAAGCCTTGAAAATACAATTAACCACCAGGTAAGAAGCCTTTATGGCAGCATTTTTAATTGAGGTTGACCTTAAGAGCAGGTTGTTTAGTCTCCAAGTGTTAAAGTAACAGCTTCATAGTATAGGGTCGGCTGTAGCTCATGGGGATGAGTGGTCGTCCCGTAACCACAAGGTACCGAGACATGTCGAAGTGTCCTTGAGCAAGACACACAGTTGCTCCCTGGGCTGAAGCCCACTGCTCCTTAATAACTAAGGATGGGTCAAATTTAGAGAACAATTTCCCCATGGGGATAAATAAAAGTGTAATTATCTTTCTTTATAATGGCATCATTTAAAAAAATTTGCTGTCTTTATTGTCTTCCTGAGAACCAGAAAATATTACTTGTTAGCATCGTCTGGGGATTCGGAACCTCAGAATTAGAGAGGCTTTAAAGCCAGAGCGTTGGGATCACTGAAGGATAGATTGATAGATGGGTACATACCATATGATTCCCAAAGGAAATTTAGGATACAGTTATAGTGGAAGAAAAACACTCAAGAACAGACATACAAGATAAGATAATTTTGAACAGTTTTTTATATGTACATTGTTTCTGGTAGCTTAAATTGAGTTTGTAAGAATTAAAGTTGACCTAAAGAGACAATAAAAAAGGTTGTACAATAACTGGCTGCAGTTACAAAATTGTAAGTTAAATCCTTCGAAGAGGGGTTTCTGGGGTTGTGTTGAATACAATTGGCAACATTCGTGGGAAGGAATCTAGTGAGAAATGATTCCTTTATCGCAACAGTGGTTAGTTTGCCCACACTGCCTCCTTCTGTCATAAGCATAGATTTACAATTATGCATTATGTCATGCAATGTCACATGACTCAAGACTGTTGGATGATAGCAGAGGTATCCATCTGAAGGTTTAAAACTATACAGCTAATAAACAATGAGAAACTATATTCATTCAAGACCCCCTGTAGTCAAAACTGTGTTTCGCTTATAGGTATTTGACTGTGATGTTTGAGCTTTACTTTGCTTAATGATCTACTGTATTTGCACAGTTTAATTCTATAAAGTTTCCACATTCACTTTCCACAACGCTTCTGTGCTCTTTTTAAAATCTGGGTTTAAGTGGACATGTCAGTAGGATTTTGTGACATTACAACTAATTTGAATATCGTAATCCAGTATGTATCTTTCAAGTGTGATGTGGAAACTTGAAGACTTCAGGTCACATACACTGCAAAAGTCTGAACAATATTTTCATATTCATAGATTAAGGAATTATGGAATGGAATAGGTGTAATTTTAAGAAATCCTACCGAAATAATGAAACCTTTGAGGAAATAACACATGATGGGACACTCATTATTATTATTATTATTATGTAAATGTCATAAAACATGTCTGAAGAGGAGCTTCATGTTACCTTGAGTAACATACCTTGGCTGACTTGAGGTATCCATGACTGTTTGCACATATTAGTTTTCAGAAAACTTAACTTTCAGAATAATAATGTTTGTGTTTGTTTTTTATTATAGTACCAACACTTGCAACTTGTACTAACAGTGTAGAAACAGAAAATAACAGGAACATGCTTCAGCTTTTTAGAAATGATGAACACATGCTACAAATGGTAGTGGATAAGATGCTACATGCTACGGGGCGACTGTGGCTCACTGGAGAGCAGGGTAGCCCTTCGATCAGAGGATCGGCAGTTCGATCCCCGGCTCCGCTAGCCTATGTCGATGTGTCCTTGGGCTTAACCCCAAAATTGTTACCGTACCTGTGCCTACGGTGTGTGAATGGGTTTCAATGTTAGTTAGTCCTGACGGGCAGGTGGCCCCTCCCATCAGTGTATGAATGGGTGAATGATGTCATGTAGTGGTAAAGTGCTTTGAGTGGTTGGAAGACTAGAAAAGCGCTCTACAAGTACATGTCCATTTACCATTTTTATATATACGCAAAAACCTTGTATTTTTCATTGTGGATAGATATTTGTGAGTGCGGATGCCTTAAACAAATGGACTACTAAACTGTAGGCTCAACAGTATGACCAGTCCTGTGTTAGCAGACTTGTTTCAAATAAGGAGATGTATAAAAGTCAAACTTAATAACCATGTGTTCCTCAGCCTTGTGTATGGGAGCTCCAGGTCATCCCATCCAGACTCTGAGCTGCTCCATCGGCAAACCTATGGCACTACTCACACCCTCCAGGGCTATGCAACCAACCACCACCCAGGAAGCTCCAGACAAGGTGGGGCCTGGGGTGCTGCTGGATGCACACTTGGTAAGGATCGCCTGAATGATATCTATAGAAACACAAATCTAGAATTAAAGCTGCAAGCAGCGATGAACGGGTCCTCGCACCTTTGCACGCGTTGGAGGTGCTGGCAGGACGCCGGCTTGCTTGGCCGAGAACGTTGGCCCGTCAGGCAGACGTTCTGGATGTTGTTTGCCTATCTTGACTGATCAGTATCACGCCCGACTAGGTGACAGTGTTCCCAAAAGGTCCCATTTTATAAAAGAAAAGAAAAAGAAAAGGGGTACCGGAGAGTGTGGGATACTTATGTGCTCAGCCTTCTAGGGAAAATGCATTTTAAGTTGCTGGAAATGAGGTTCTGGAGTCAAACCTGGAGTTTGCCCATCCAGTCTACATGTGTTTTGTGGATTTGGAGAAGGCTTAAGACTGTGTCCCCTGGGGAGTCCTGTGTATGCAAAGCTTTTGATTTACCAGTCCACCTACGTTCCAACCCTCACCTATGGCCATGAGCTTAGGGTAGTGACCTGAAGAATGAGACAAGCAACTGAAATGAGCTTCATCGTAAGGTGACTGGGCTCAGCCTTAGAGATAAGCTTAGGAGTTCAGACACCCGGAGGGAGCTTGGAGTAAAGCCGCTGCTTGTTATTATTAAATTGATAGCTAATGAGAATTAAGGGCAACTATCGTGCAGTGCTACATCTTGTATAGGGGCGACCCTTCTTTACTTGCTTATATAAAGTAAGAACTGTGGTAGCATGTGCCAAACAATTGGTTACAGTGGAATATGAATGAAGGGTGATTCATCACTAATCTCTTAACCACTTAGATTACTTGTCTCATATTTTATACAGCTGTGCCAATCACTGATTAGCATGATGAAAATGTATTACCAAAAGAGAAGACACACCGGCCATTTATCCAGATAGGAAAATAATATTATTGTCTCGATAGAAAAGCAGGATGTAAATGCATATCTTTTAGTTTTAATTTGCAACACATAGATCAAAATATAATAATTGTGACTCTGTTAAATGCCACAATGAGTAGTTTAAAAAAAGAGAAGTTTTGATGAACTGTTCATATGATGATGCTATGATGTAAGATATGCTATGAATATGAATATGAATTAAGTGAGAGTTGTGGTTTGTTGCCAGGTCTGTCGGGGCTATTTGACGCCGGCCTCCATCATTCCAATCACTCGGGTCCTAACCCCTCCGTCATGAATCTGATTTCAGCTCTGGAGTCGCGGGGTCCACAGCCACCACCCTCTGCTTCCTCCCTCCTCTCTCAGTTTCGCACTCCTTCTTGGCAGGCTGGTGAATATTAGCTTTTTATTGTAATATTACCAAAAATATATTGGCATTTGTTGTTAGTTCTTGTTTCGATTACAATACTATTATTCCTAAATAATAAATAATAGTTTAATTTACAAAATCAGTTGCATTCATTTAAAATGTGAATAGTGACTTGCATTTACTAACCCTGTCCATGTAATGTTGTGTCCTGTAGCAATGCATACACCGGCCCCAACAGAGCTCTTTATGTCAGGGGCACTTCCTGGTTCCAGCTCCTTTCCCTCCTCCTCTGCCCTTTCTGCATACCAGCATCCTGGCTCCTTCTCTGGACGCTCATTCACTCCATCACTATCCCTGCAGGACACGCATACATTTAGCCCGACTTCCAACGGTTTGCTATCCCCCCATGATCCCTTGCTGCACATCAAAACACCATCCCAGGCCAACTTGGGCTTTGATCACTTGCTGTCGTCCCACAGTGCCACCTACCGGGGCTCCCAGGAGCCCCGGGCCTCTCCCCAGATCCAAGCCCCTCCCACCTCCTCTAGCTGCCACCTGCCCCCTCCTCAGTTCAACCTGTTGTCCTCCCAGCTCCACAACCAGTCCTCCCAGCTCTATAATACCTCCATGTTCTCTTCTACACAAACCCTGCTGCCTACGGCTCCCCCTCCACCACGGCCTTCTTCAGAGAGGGCAGTTTCCCGGCAGGACAGTGTGATCAAGCATTACCAACGCTCGCCACCCCCTCAGTCCACAACACAGCAATATGTCAGCTGTGGTGGATCATCAAGCTATCAGCAGATAGCCAGCCACCACCGGCATGCTGGAGTGTCCTGCAGTCCCCTTGGGGAGCAAAGCCCATCCTCTGACCCCAAGCCCTCACCAAGGTTGGAATCCAAGACATATCGACCGATCATCCAAACCCCCTACACATCCTTGTCCTCCAGCTCCTCAGCCCCTTCCTCGTCTGGCACTAAGGGACCCAAGAATTCCAGCTCCAGTAGTGGCTACTCTTCTCCAGGCTCAGCTTCATCCTCTTCCCGTACCCCTCACACTCCACCATCAGCTTCCTCCTCTTCATCTTCATCCTCTTCAAGCTCCAAGACAAGCACTGGCTCCTTGGCTGCTCCCTCTTGTCAGCAGCCTTCAACACACTCAGCACCAGCACCAACTCCTCTACCAGTGGTGTCATCCAACCTTGTTCAACAGCCAGCACCAAAACAATGCCTCTCCACCTATGGCTCTCCGCCTGTGGCCAAATCCAGCACAGGCCTACCCGACCAGACCCCTCCCCAGCAACATTCCCAGTCCTACTCTCCCAACCAGCCTCCATCTGCACACATGACCCAATCCTATGGAGGCTTTAACTCACTGCATGCCCAAGACCTGAGCTCTGGACCAGGGGGTTCTGGGGGGAAGGCCTTCACTGGTAGGGTCTCAGGAGGACGCTCATTTTCTGCAGAGGTAGTTTTTGGGGATTCAAGCTTTGGCTCAACTCCTCTCAGAAGAGCAGGTAGTCCTTCCTTAGGGTATGGGAATGCTGGAGGATCAACATTACGTGGACCCGTATCAGGAGCTACTTCACTTGGCAGTGGCATTGGATCGGCAGGATCTGGGAGCGGGGCTGCTAGTGTTGGTAATGGAGGCAGCAGCTCTTACCACTTACCTGAGTCTTGCCCATCACCCTCCATCAATTCTTCTATCAGTCGCCCTGGATTACACTCTCCAGCTTCTGCTCGCCCTCCTCAGTCCCCTGGCGGCTCAGTGGCCACCAAATACTTGTCCTCCATCCTCTCACCCGCTTTTATGTCCTCACCACAAGGTTTCCCTGATACACGGCAAGCGCAGAGCCAGTCCTACCACACAACACCACCCAAGTCAAAAACGGACAACAACATATTGGGAGTTCAGCAATCCCAAAATGAGGAAGAGGATGAAGATGATTTCCTCATCCACCATTTACTACATGCCCAGAGCTCAACTCCCCATCCTTCTCAGCAACTACCACAGCCGCTCCCACAAGCTAGAGATGGGGAAGACAAGGGGGCCTATGACATTAACAAGATCTCAGAAGAGCGCTACCACCTTCACAGTGTTATTCGTACCAGCAGTTCAGGTCCTGGAACGGCAATTGATGACATTGCAAGTGGCTTAAACAATCAACTTGAAGCATCGCAGAACAAACAGCAACAGGCTAAATCAGAGGTGACCATATCAAAGTCCAATGTTAGAGGGGTAGGAGTGGCCACTGACTCTCTTTCCCACTCCCATCGACAACAGCATGACTCTGTGGGCGCTGTAGTCCATTATGGAAGAGGGGACCCCTACACACAGCACTCCCATCACACCTCACATGTGTCATCACACTCTCAGCAACACTCTCAGCATTCCCAAATCTCCCAGCATTCTCGGCACACTCAACATACACCGCACTCACAACATACTCAGCATAGCCATCCTAATTCCCACTCTCACAGCCACCTTCACATGGAGCTTAAGAAGCCTTCAGATGCAAATGACAATGCCTACTTGTGTAACACACCCGATGTGCAGCAAGCTCGACAAAGCCAAGTCCCCCTCTCCCTGATAGATTCACCGCCAGACCCTCCCCAGCAAACTCACATGCTGCAATCTGTCCTTTCTCATACTACTCGTACTAAGATGGACCCCCAACAATCCCCTCCACAGCAACAGCAGCATCCTTTGAGCCAGCAGGCCATGATGGGTTCAGCTGGAGGAGCAGGGCCTGCTGGAGTGGAATCCCATCCACAGAACCAGTCCTCACAGTTGCAACTCCAGCTCCAGACCCAGGGTTTAGATACACACTACAACCTTGGAGCTCAGCCAAGGGATCAAACCCAAGCCAGTCAGAACTCACTGTCTCCACTAAACATGCTAGACCAATCTCTTTCCCGGACAAACAGTAGAGGTGGTGGAGGAGCACTAGACAGAACAGGAGTTGGGGTGAATGTTACAGGAGGGGAGGGAAGTGGTGGAGACACACATAGACAGCAGCACATACTTACACCCCACCACCATACCCAACAAACAACCTCAGATCTTCATGACTTTCTCTCTGAACCAGATTTGGGCTTGTCCACTCCCTCACACCTGCACCACCTCAACCAGCCCCATGCCCACCATCAACAGCAAGCACACTCTCACCATCAGATGGCACACTCTCAGTTAGCTCACCCACACTCCCACCGGATGACAGCAAATATGGGAACTCCACAACAACAGCAGCAGCGCCAACAAAGAGAGCCAGACAGTCTGTCACACTCCCAGCTTGACCAGCTCAAACAGCACCAGTTTGGCACTGTGAGCCCAGTGGATAAAGTAGGACTGAATCAAGTTCAGCAGCGGTTTGCGCCTCTAACATCCATCTGCTTTCCAGATTCTCTTTTACATGATGAAGACCGTTCTTTCTTTCCTGAGATGGAGGACATGTTTTGTTCAGCTGATTACAAATCAAGCTGTGCTGAGGATTCTGGGTTAGGACAGGATGCTCAAGAAAGCCTTACCCAGGGCCATGGGCAGGGGCAAGAGGGTATAGCGGCCTTAAAAACAGGCGAGGGCTATGATATGGTTGGTCATCACAGTGATCAAGGCTATGGACAGTATTGCCACAGCCTTCCAGGAACAGGGAATGGAAATCTACACTTAGACCTTGACTCTATGAAGACCCATGAGCTTCCCTCTACTGTGAATACTGACCAGCTAGGCCTCATCCAATCCCAAACACCCACTATGGGGTTGAGTTCAGCAGTTCAAGGGGATGGCTCGCTAAACAAGATGATGGGAGCTATAGGAGTGGATGGAAGTTCAAGTACTGCTGGTCTGACCTCACCTATATTCTGTTCATCTCGTCCCAAGAAACTGCTGAAGAGCAGCTCATTTCACTTGCTCAAACAGCGACGTGAACCACAACCTCAAACAAAGAAAAACTATGCGCAGGAGTACGAATTTGAAGATGATGAGGATAAAGCTGATGTTCCAGCTGATATTCGCCTTAACAGTCGACGCCTTCCTGACCTGCTCCCTGACTTGGTGTCAAGCTGTAGGAAAACTGGTGGCACATCAGTAGTAAGTGCACTCAGTCTGGGTGACGTGGACTTCTGCCACGCCTCCAGCTATGCTTCCCTTGGACATCCTCCTCAACTCCTCCCCCATGATGGCCCTAAGAAAAGAGGCAGGAAACCAACTAAACCAAAACGTGAAGGCCCTCCTCGCCCACGAGGTAGACCACGCATACGTCCTCTTCCAGAGCCTCCTTACTGCAGGGGGCTGATGGGATCAGTGGCTGGAGAGAGTAGAAGGGGGCGAGGGCGGGGCCGAGGGCGAGGTAGGAGAGAAGAAGTGCATGTTAAAATGCATCAAGATATGAACCAAGTTCAAAGCCTCCCATATCAGCAACAGTTCAGCCAACAGCAGCATCTTCAACAGCATCCGCACAACCATCCTAGACAGCAGGGAGAGCACCAAGCACCACAACAGCATCATCACCTGCATCACCTGCATCAACAGCAGCAACATCAAAGGCATCACCTTCAACACCAACAGCAACCATCTCAACAGCAAGATCCAATCGGACCTATCAAGGTAATCCTGAAACGATCAGCTAATCTGGGTCTGTACTGGCCAAGAATCATAGTCATGCCTAAAAAGTTAGAATGGGCTGAAATAGTACGTTAGTTAACTTCCTACCTGCACTGATTAGAAGAATAGAATCTCCGTTGATGAATTACTCACTGCTTATCACACATGTAAAAAGCAAAGACTACATATGTGTATGCTGTTATTCAGGTAAATTTGAGTTTTGGTTATTTGATCTAGTTTCAAAGTGTTGATTATTTGCTGTGTGCATTAAAGGGAAAGTTTGGATGTAGGGTTGTAGGAGATACTTACAGTATATAGTAAGTGTATTACCTGTCTGGTGACCATGCCCCCAGTTTGGGAAAACAGACATGAGTACCAGCACAGGACCTATAGGTGTCCGTGGATGGGGGCAGTAGCAAAATGTAAAAAAAATCTATCAGTTTGAGTGTAATAAGGCCCCTTATCTGTGCTCTCTTCAAACCCACAAAACATAAGTTATTTGACCTCACAGATCATGGTAGTTGCTGGTCTACCTGCTGCCTCAATTGGTTACTTAATTTGTGTTCTATTTAATCCTTCCTGACCGCCAGAGGCAGTGCTTAATACTGGATATCTTCTGTCTTGCACATGCGGAGGTCGAAATTTTATAACAACAAAGTCACCTGTGACCTCAGATGACCCCAGCCGGGTATAAGTTCCGGCGTCCCTCTTCTCGCTACGCAGGCTAACTACCATGTTAGCATTAGCTAAAGCTGAACGCCTTCCAAAGGCTGCGTTGCATTTTCTACGTTCGGATCGAGCCGGACCAGAAGACCTATCTTCGGTCTTCACCAGATTGGCCACCTTTAAACCGTTAAACTTCAACGGGTAAAATCGACTAACATTGTTTTCTACAACAGTAGATTCCACGGTTGGCAGAGCGCTCTCGCTCCTGCTAATTGAGTGGAAGTGTCCGCTCGGTGTGGCTAGATGGCTACACTGTCACGACCGGCTTTCAGTGAACAGAGTGTCCCGCTCAGGCTGTCTTAGTGGGACGCTAGTGAGGTTAAGTCGATGGCGATACTAATAGCGTGTAGATTGACCTTGGTAACATTGAGTGTTTCCACTTGATACCACGCTAATTCTCCCCCCGTCAGGGCCGCCGGATCCAGCCCAACCTATCCGTTTCAAAACGGTCTCGGTCCTCACCCCATAGGCCTTCAAAGGAGGCAGTCGACAGCTCCATGGGTTTTGTCATTCGCGGAGCTCTGGCACGCCAGCAGTTGGACATACGGCAGCCGGAACCCCCACCTGCTAGTGCTTTCTTCAGGCACGTCCCCACCCCTGTCACCTTTTCTATCCCTCCGTCTGAAGAATATCTGAAGAAGTTGCACGCATGCTGGAGAGACATCAGTGCTCTCTCCTGTCTTAAGTCAGATGGCTGAACCCTGGAGGCCATGTAGGAGGTGGCAAAATGTGGCCTTGAGTGCATGCCAGCCATTAAGCCGACTATTGCGTCCCTCATAGTTTTCCCCGAGGAGACTCTTAGGCCGGATGCCAGGTGCCCTCAAGCCCAATGTCTGATCCCAGACGACCTGCTCCCCCATGCTTACAACACGGCAGTGCACATGTATTAGCAACTCCGTCTTCCATCTCATGCGTGCCCTCTCAGCTTCTCTGCAGCAGGCTACTATCGACGCTTCTGGCACCAGAATCAGTAATGCTTCACTGAAGGCATTTGCACTTATGGTGAGACAACCTGGGCGCCTAATGTCCACAGCCTTTGCTGGGACACCAGGAGCGACAGGCACAGGACAGTAGCTATCACAGCAGTTTCTTCTTGCTCTATCCCCGTAGAGGATGAGAGTATACCTGTCAAAAGGTATCCCCATGGGCATGGTTCCATCCCGCCGGGAGGTCGTCACAACGGATGCCTGCCTCTGAGGGAAGTGAGCAGTGTGGCAGAACAGGACTGCTCGGGGACAGTGGTCTGTTTAGGTGCACAGCATCTGGGGTCTCTTCGGCAGGGCAGAGGTGGATCTCTTTGCCTTGGAGATGTCGACCCACTGCCCCCACTGGTTCTACTTGATGGAGAGTACCAGTCCTCTAAGGTCAAGATACCCTGGCTCACATGTGGCCAGAGGGCCTTCTTTATGCCCCCCCCCCCCCCATTTTCTCTGATTTTGCCTCCTGAGGGTTCTTCAACTGGGACACAGACCCCTTATGGCCAGCCATGACTTGGTTCCTCCTGTTGCACAGACTCTGCTATGGCACCTCCCGAACAGGAGGGACTTCCTATTGCAGCTAGGGGGTTGGAATTGGCATCCCGACCCCAGCCGCCTTCAACTATGGACCTAGCCTTTGCAGGGCCCGACCGGCTGCTGAGCAGCCGCACAGCACCAGTCAGGAAGACTATTCTGAATGCCAGTGCGCCATCTACCCGTCTCCAGTACAAATGTAGATGGAGGCCGTTTTCCGACTGGTGTATGGTTAACAACAAGGACCCAGTACAGTGCAACGTGCCTACTGTACTCGAGTATCTGCCATCCCTAGTAGGGTCAGTCTTCTTCTACCTGAAGGTGTACGTAGCTGCTATTTCATGGCAGCATGCTTAATTCGATAATGATACGGTAAGCAGCCACAGGCTGTTGTCCCTCTTCTTAAAGAGGGCTCAGCTACCGCGTCCCCTGAGCCCCCTGAAGGCTCTTCTACCAGGAGGGTCTCCACTTCATGGGCAACCCTGAGAGGTGTGCCCGTGGAGGATATAGGTGCTGCATCCTCAGGGGCATCACCAAGCACATTCACCACAGACACTACAGAATGTACATTGCCACACTCCGCCCACTGGGTGTGGTTCCTTGACCAAGTTATTCTGCTTGAGCCATACAAGGTACGTACTTAGGATTCCTCGTGACTGTTGATATAAGTCATCCAGTGTTAAGCACTGCCTCGGGTGGTCTCGAAGGATGAAATGGAACGGTTCAATGAATCCTGGATGACCGCCAGAACTCATGGTCACTTGGAATCTAGCGAGAAGATTCCGTAGGGTTGAACTCAGGATGAAGCCGGAATTGATACTCGGCTGGGGTCATCCGAGGTCACAGGTGACTTTGTTGTTATAAAGACTCGACCTGCACGTGACCGAAGATATCCGGTCACACAATAACACAAACAAATGAACTGATTCCGAGGCAGCAATTTCTTCTTATGCTTAGGAGTCTGCGCTCAATACTTCTTTATACGTTTGGCACCACAGTGTGCAATATATTTCCCTATGCCAGTTCTGGCCCGACACAAATGACATTAGTCTAAAAGCAAAACAGGACAAGCCACGTTCACCATTATAGAGTTGTGTAATATATCTCTTTGAAACCAACCCCTTGGGTTAAAAACAATCAGCATTACTATTATCTTGTAGACATCCTAGTTAGCCAAGCTACAGTAATGTCAACCAAAACAAAGGTTGTATATGTTATCATAAAAGTCCTTCTGAATGTCTTCTATCTAACCCTTCCATCCAACTTGTTTGTCTCCAGATAAAACTGCCCCTTCCCACCATGCCTTCATCAGAATGCTTATTGAGGACAGACTCACTGTCCAGCACTGAACCAGTTCTGTCTGACGGATCGGTGGGGTCGGCACCATCACTGGGACTGAGTCCTGGACCCGCCATGGACATCAGCAAAAATGAGGAGAACCAGACTCAAGACAGGACGCTGAAGCATCAGCAGAAAGCTGTAGAGGTAACGAGCACACTCAAAAATCCGAAATAGAAGTTCTGTCTGCTCATTCGTTCTACTGGCAAAGCTCCCTCTCTGATAAATCCTGACCTTGTCTTTGTTGTGAATGTACAAATCTATTTGAAGTGTAAATTTAGTTGTAATCATTTCAATGGCAAGTATTAAACTATTTAATGGTTTAAAGGGTGGGGAGCACCTTAAATGAATTCAATGCCGATTTTACCATTTGAATGGACTGGTGCTGTGCGATATATGATGGAAGAGTTTTTGCATTTCACCTGTTAATTTATACACAACAGCTTGAGGGGGAGTGGCTTTTTCACAGGGGAAGGGCATAATGCAAATACATCTAATGTGAGAGGAATCTGAGGTTAAATTAGTTTTTAATTATTTGAACATTTTAATTATTTTGTCTCATTTGGAAACATAGGTTGTTGGAGAAGCAGAACCTGCCACCTGATCTAAATTTATAAGAGGATAACATTTAGTAATCCATAGTATACTGCTATGAAATCAATTATT
Organism: Cyclopterus lumpus; assembly: GCF_009769545.1. Lineage (NCBI taxonomy): Eukaryota > Metazoa > Chordata > Actinopteri > Perciformes > Cyclopteridae > Cyclopterus > Cyclopterus lumpus. Next base: position 10,400,579 of record NC_046973.1, read on the forward strand.
GCTTTATTTATCAGTTAAGATTCAGCTTCTTTTTAAAAAAAATTGGTTTTGACCATATGATTTAATGCATGTCAATTCAGAATACTCTGTTATTCAGAAATCCGTTATCATTCTATCCTTGAAATCAAGTCTGCATACATCATACTATTTGTTGAGGTCTGTCACTTCTTGATGTCGGGGTGTGCTGGAGAAGGAGTGGTAGATATTACAAAGGGCTGCAGAGGACCTATGTATGACAGCTTCAACTGTATTTCATGTTGGAGGAAAATTAAATCTAGTTGCCACAGCAACAGTGTGGTATACTGCATCTGCAGTAATATGACTGTGGAGTGACACCTTAGATTTTCAATACAAGTCAAGTTGATCTGCAGTTGAGTCAGTAAGTATTTGAACAGTTACCCTCTCATTATGCCAGCTCTTTATTCCAGCGCATTACCAGGGATGGATGTTAAATTGCTGAGTCAGCTTTAAGGACTCCGCCCCTTTTAAAAATCTAGCCCTGCAATTTCAGAACAATGCAGCAGAGCAGTGAGCCTTAATATAGTACAGGTTGTTGCAAACATTGAAATGGTCTTGACTGGCAAAGCCAGTCACAAGACATCATTTAAACTAAAAGAAAAACTTGACCTACAAAACGACAATGTGTATATCGATTAGCATAAATGTTACCATAAATTCTTGAAGAATTTTTCTTGCATGGCTTGCCAGTGAACAAAAAAATCTTTAACAAATAGTTTTTTGTGAAGATGCGTTTTGGAAGTTGTGAGCAAATGACTGGATACATGAGTTTGGATGATACTGCATGAGTCGTGTGAGAGTTTGTTCATGCAAGTATTTTTGTGGGTGAAGTATTCCTTTAAGAACCTTTCAGGCAAAGTAACTGACATACTAACTGCAAAGGATTCAAAACTAAATATTGAACATAATTATTTTATTTCAGTTAATGTTAAATTGCATTCATTTTGTTTCTTAAACAAGACAAACTCCAAAAAGGCTAGAGTTTCTACATAGGTAAACACATTATAGTTGTTCAGAGTATCATGCTCAAACTTCTTTTTTAGAGAAGAAATGAGAGGGACAACAACATATACATATTAACAATGAAATAAGAGAGATACAATTACATTTGATGAACATTCATCCTCTAAAGTATCATCTAGATGGATAAATGTGTCCCTGATTGTATACAACCCTCCATGAAATCTTGTGATCACATGTAGAGTAAACGATATGCCTAACAAGCTCTCTAAAGAGTTTGGCCGTGACAGATTTTTAAAAGCAGATTTCTCTGATGTTAACACAGATGACGTGGAAGAAAGACATCGACGATCCCCTGAATCCTGAAGCCTGGGCTGCGATGCAGAAACTCTCCAGTGCAGTAAGTTGCCTCACACCCTCTACAAAAATGAGTGAAGCCAGGAGCTTCATATTTAATTCATACCTCATCCATTCAAACGCAAGCCTCTGGTAGAGAGAGAAGCACATTCTTTACCTTCCTCACACCACAGGTGCCTAAAGCCACTTCCATCTGTAAAAAGGTAGCATTTTGCCAGGTGTGTGTATACACTGAATGTAAAAATGTTTTTGTGGTGTCGTCTCATTTTCAGTCATGTTTTTGTGATTTGAGGTTTGGAGAGAAGGCGGTTATAGTTGACTGACAGCCAGTTCTTTCTGACTGACAAAAGAGAGAGGAGAGAGATGGCGGTTACCAGGGCAGCTGTTGCCACGGTTACTGCATTTTACAGTACCGAACCCTTGCTGCCACCTGCTGTCTGTTAAGCTTCATTACCTGTAGCCAAGTGTCCAGGACCTGTATTTATTAAATCGCTTAAAATGTCATTTTAGAGCTGAGAAAGTAAGTAAAATGTATTATTTATGATTTATTTCATCTCACATATTTAAGATTAAAGACACTCTTAATTATATGAGCACTACAGAGGTTTCTTAAGGTTGTAAAGAGTTGAGGTGAACACACCATGTTTTGGAATGACTGTACAATATAGCATTGGTCCTGATCAACAATACGTTAGCTGAATCAATATGCAATCCTCACGAGTTCAGACAACAAGAATAAAGCTGTCATTGATTTTGTTTGCAATAACTTCTCATTCATCTTCAGTCTGCTCGTCAATGTGGTCTGTCTCGCATAAAGTAAACCGATCATTGAGTACAATGTATTATTGTTATTTTTGTGAAATCAACCAAAAGTAGTTGTGTATGTTATCTTATGACTTCTTACATTCAGAAAGATAGATGACCATAATTAGATGTATCTAAAATCAAACAGGAATATGCCTTTCGAACGAAATTTGACTTGTAAAGCATGCACAGCTAATACTATTATATAAGTTAATCAATTAGTCAACAGAAACATAACGAGCAACCGTTTTGATAATTGGTATCATTAATTAATCTTCAGCATTAATTCAGCCCTAAATGTATTTTCTTAATTGTGAATATAAATATCTTTTGATTTTAGATGTTGGATTACATCATGTTATACTTTTCAATATGTTCTGATATTTAAAAGACCAAATAGTCAATCAATTAATTGAGAACCTAATCATATTAATTGAAGATGACGATCATTTGCAGTTAGATGAAGCCCACAAATGATAATAAATGGTAAACAGACTTATACGTCAAAGATTCAGAACCGACTACAGACGGAACGCCTCAATATTTTTCTAGGAACAATGGGTCAAATGACAATGTGTTTAATGTAGTTATGAAAGGGCTCGCTTGTAATGCCGAACGGCAATATCAACACTCGGCAGTTCCCCTCAGCTCCATCTTTCAGCTCTTCGTTTTGGTTCACTCACCCCGGCATCAGCTTTGTTGGTGAAGACCTAATCAGAGCTTAAAGTGGGGGGAATATTAGTTTATGGGTCATTCATTCATGCTTTGTGTCTGCTGGCATCTGTATGCTATTGTGTTCTTTATAACTTTAAAAGGGGATAAAGTGTACAGAGGGATGCAGCTAACTGACATGCCAATGCAGTGACAAAATCATAAAGCTCTCATCAGTGAGGACTTTATGCTCTTTGGTCTTTTGCAGGCTGATGAGAAGGCCTTCGATTTCAAACCTGGCTTCATGGCCTCTTTTTTGGACTTCTTGAAGACAGGCAAAAAACAGCCAAGCCTTGGACTGGGACATGATGAAGGTGAGCAGGATTCCCTAAACTCCTGTTCCTCTATGAAGGGAGGGATCAGGCCCTTATCCCCTCCTCCTCTCCCCCAAGCGCCAACTCCCTCACGAACATTCAGCGAGGGAGGCCAGGGCGATGGGGCAGACCTGGCTCTCAGCAGCTGCCCGAGTCCCTGTAAGCCACTGGACGAGGAGCTAAAAGGAAACCTGGAGACGCTGCCCTCCTTCTCCTCTGATGAGGAGGACTCGGTCAGTAAAAACCAGGACCTGCAGAAAAGCATCTCATCTGCCATCTCTGCCCTGTATGACACCCCACACTCGTTAGCTGCTGCGATGGCTTCTGCTATGGCCAAGGCCCCACACAACCTGTCCCCACCTAACCCACAAGAGCCACCGCTTAGTCCTCCGCTCCCGGCCATGCCTCCCCTCATCCCCAGTATGGAGGATGGGAAAGAGGAGGTGCTCACTTACATGCAGGATCACATACAGGACAAGGAAAAGCAAAGATTGGTCTCCCCACAGTCAAATGGAGAACACGTGGACGAGAGGGACGTTAAGCAAGGAGGAGAAGAGGAGGTGGAGGGAGGTGGGGAGACTGCAGACAATGAAGAACATATGAACAATCTGCAGCAGGGAGCGCTGGAAGAGAAGGAGGAGGAACAGGAAAGGATGTCTGAAATGCAGATGTTAGAGGTCCCTCAAGTTGAAGGTAATATGTGTGTTTGTTCTGCCTGCTTTGAACTGTTCCCTTACTAAAAAATGATATAATTCCTGGAAAGTTCATTCTTGACTGGATGACTTAAATGAAATAAATCACGTAATGATTCATGGGTGAGAGACGAGTGAAGGACTGTGTTGTTGTTAGTGGACGTCTGCACAGCAGGGGAGTCCGGCACTGCCTCCCAATGAGGCCCCTGGTTAACAGTTGGTCACTTAATGTCCAAGATTTACACTGCAGGGCTTTTGGAATTGCAACTTCAGGAGAAAATGTCTCACCCCACCCTGTTTTTTTCAGATTCTCCATCAGGACGTATACTTGCTGCTGCGACTCTATCCCCATCACCGTCCATCCCCCCCTCCACTCCACCTACATACTTGTCACCCTCACCCCTTCCTCTCCTGAATCTCCCTGTACCCTCTCAACTGCCAGTCCAGCAGGATGAGGAGGAGACCATTCAAACCTATCCTCTCTCTGAGCAGCAGCAGTCCTCCTACCAACCAGCTCCAACTGGTACCTCCCCTCCCCCATCCACCTCCCCTCCGGCTATCCCGTCTTCACCCATCTCCAACCTTCCTCTGGCCCAGTCCATTCCCCTCCCATCCACCACACCTCCCCTATCATCCTCTGATCAGGACCAGGAACCCAAAGCTGAGCAGCTTTCCCCCACCTCACCCACCTCTTCCTCATTCTCTTCATCATCCTCGCCACCACCATCACCTCCAACACCGGAAGAGGCCCCAACATCTCAGCGTCTTACCTCCCTCCACCTGGCAAAGAAGCAGGCCGATGCCGCCATAGCTGGGGAGAGTGAAGAGGAGGACAGGGAGAGTGGAGGCGAGGGAATCTTTCGTGAGCGGGACGAGTTTGTGGTTCGAACCGAGGACATCGGGACTCTTAAAGTGAGTTCCCCCCCACAGCTCCCAGGGAGTATGTATGGTGAATAAATACCTTTACATTAATGATATCCACTGTCATTGTTGGTTTCATCAGTTGGCCTTGCAGACAGGCCGGGAGCCCCCACCCATCTGGAGGGTGCAGAAAGCCTTGCTCCAGAAATTCAGCCCGGAGATCAAGGATGGTCAGAGGCAGTTCTGTGCGACGAGTAACGTGAGTTTTCTCCCACGGATGAAATGAGTAGGAAAGGACATTGAGCAGAGAACTGCTGGTGTACAGCTCTTTATAGATTGATTATAGAAGTCAGTGATGTCAGACTCGGTTTAAATCAAGGCCCCATTTCCCTAAAGCATCTTCTTAAACTTGAGTTTCTCTCTTATTGATTAAATAGATTAGAGATGTCTAGCTGCAGACAGTGGCCCCTTCCAGGTTGAGGGATTAAAGAACTCTGGAACCTGCACAATAAATATCAAACTTCATGTATACTTTTGCTTTGTTTAATTGAATTGCATCTTTAAGTATATACTTTTATCATGTGTACTGCTAGGCATATATTCGGTCTTAGCTAATAAAAGAGTTATATATTCAACAATTATAGCAATTATTCCAATAATTCCTGGGAATTAAACCTCTGAAATGCTGCCCACATCTATGCATATTTACACACAGGATCTTTGACTACACTAATGATATTATAGTATCGGTGTATGTAATATCTCTTCTGGCTGGAATGTAGCTTTTCCTGTTTTCTGTTGCCATATCTTCTACATTCACAATTGAAGACATACTTATTCAAGAAGCGTTTAATTTGTGCTTCAGGGCATTATCTGTTTTGAGCAGGATAATTCATTTCTTCATTGTAGCTTTACCACCATTCCTATCAGTGGGGCATAGTGCAGGTTTGTTTTTCCCTGCTCTGAATCTGAAATACTTGATTATTTAGAACGCTCTGAGGAGCCATCAGTTGGACTTGAAACCAACTAGCGGACATGTATTTAATAATTTAATAATCACTAGGCTGATTGGTGCCCTTCAAGAGTGAAATGTAAAATGCTTCCTTAAATGTAGTGAGTGCTCTGACTGTAAGATATACACACTAATGTTTGATTGGTCCCAGTTTGACTGATCCTTACTGCTATCCTCTATAAGTAGTTAGAATATTTGTTTACTAAATTGTTCTTCTTCATGTTTCATTCCTCAGTATCTGGGTTACTTTGGGGATGCCAAGATGCGCTACCAGCGTTTGTACGTAAAGTTCTTGGAGAACGTCAACAAAAAGGATTACGTCAGAGTGTGCTCCCGGAAGCCGTGGCATAGAGCAGGTCTCGCTCTGAGGTAAGGAGAGGAAGCAGATTTGTTGTCCAAAGTTTCTGATTGTCAATCCAGAGGGAGGGAAGCTGAACTGACACACACTGTAAAGTAATACACAGATCTGAAGCAAATTCAGTGAGACGTTTGTCAAAGATGTTTATTGTTATCACTAACTGGTTTGAGATTGATTTCAAATAACTCTTCACTCACTCTGGGTTCTTTTTGCTATTCCTGATTGACAGACGCCAGTCACTACCTCAACAGCTGCCCTCCAGTCACAACCAAACCCCACCTCGAGTGGAACGAGGCGACAAGGAGAGGCAGAAAGAGAGGGAGTTGAAGGAGATTAGAGAAAGAGAGAGGGAGCACAGGGAGAAAGTAGAAAAGGAACATAAGAGAGAAGAAAAGGAGAAGGACAAACAGGAGAAGGAGCAGAAGGAGAGGGAAAGGAAAGAAAAAGAGAACATGGAGAGAGAAAGAGAGGACAGAGAGCAAAAGGAGAGGGAACATATGGAAAAGGAGAGTGGAAGAAGGGAGAAGGAGCAGAAAGAGAGAAGGGAGTATGAGAAAGAGAGAGAGTTGAAAGAGAGGGATAGAAGGAATAGGGAGCAGAGAGAGAATGAGAAACAGGATAGAGAGAGGAAAGAAAGGGAGAGACAGGAGAGGGAGTTGAATGAAAGAGGGAAAAGGGAGAGGGAGGAGAGACAGAAAAAAGAGAGAGAGAAGCAAGAGAGGGAGATAACTGATAAAGAGAGAGAAAGGGTGTGTCGAGAAAAAGAGAAACAAGAAAGGGAGCGGAAAGAGAAAGAAGAGAGGGAGCAGAAAGAAAAGGATGGAAGAGAGAGGGAAAAGGAGAAAGAGAGACAAAGGGGTCATGAGAAGGAGAAAATGGTGAGAGAGGAGCAAGAGAGGAGGGATGGCACAGTGGAGTTTGCGAGGGTGAAGGAGGAAAAGAGAGGAGGAGAAAAGAAGATGGATTGTCGGCCCAGAGCCAAGACTTCAAAGGACAAGGCAGAGCCTCCTCCCAAGAAGAGGAAGAAGTGGCTGAAGGAGGTGCCATCATCCTCCTCTTCCTCTGACTCCTCCCGACCCAGCGATGACGAAGGTCAGCTGTTCTGTATGTGTGTGTGAGTGCATGGTACACAGATATTAATAATCTCCTGAGGTCAGTGTATGCTGTGTTCAGGCCCTCAGTGTGGTTCCTTGTGTTGTAGGACCGGTGCGGGGTGGAGTCAACAGCCGAGCCATGAGGGAGGTCTTCAGGAGCTATGTGGAGATGCTGGTCAGTACAGCACTGGACCCCGACATGATCCAAGCCCTGGAGGACACTGATGGTGAGCAGGCCCACGGAGGAACACGGGGGAATGAGTTGAGAAAAGAGCTTGTCCAGAGATAGAGGGACCTTCTCCCTGTTGTCAGTGTATTACCCGATCACCACACTTTTCAAGGCCCATCCAGTCAAAGTGAAGATAAAGTCTGGAAATCCATTTTGCGTGTGTTGTTGTAAGTGCAGATTAATTTTGAAAAGCGCAAGTCATGTAATGTACAATGCCCGACACGTCCATAAACAGAACTTGATGGACGACGTGGAGGCCTGATATTGTTACGCAATAACAATATCCAATATCTAATAATATAATAATGTATATTATTATGTTGCTTCACATTATCCAAAACACATTATCTTCCCTTTGCTCCGCAAACATTGTTCATTTAGGACATAGGAATTGCCTCGACTGCCACAACAAACTCTTTTGCTTGAGGAGGACATTCGGTGTGTAAAGTAATTATTAATATACGTTGCTAATGTGTTAGCAGCACTTAGCATACCATCTGTCTACTTTATGTACTGGCCTCACTGATACTTTGTTGCACAAGTACAGACAATACACACATAACATGTCATACAACAGCATACGATGGAGGAGAATCCCCCCCCCCCCCCTTCCCCCCGGAGAGTAACGCATAGAATAACATCCTCTGAGATATGAGGAAGGAAATCCTCCACCTAGTTGCTTTTTGCGATAAAGTTGTAAAGCTGCAATGACGGGTACCACCAAGCAATCTGCATTGTGGCATCTTCTGGCTCCCCATCCACTTCCTGCAGCAGATACCAGGTCTACTCCTGAGGAATGTGTTTGCAGGCTACAGACCTTGTAGAAGTAGCGGTTATGTAGGACTGCAGACTTATTGAAGGCTCCCTTTAGTTGCCCAAAAGCGTTGTCAGAGCCATCAGTCCTGTTTGGAGCAGAGGCTTTCCTGGAGATCAATTAGCACTGCAGAAATCTCAGGAAACAGTAGAATGAATAGTCCATTGTGACAGACTGATCTTGATGGCCTTGGCACAGAACAGAGATGTAAAAGAGGGGTTTGTATGCCTTAACTCCCAACTGTAACAGGGTCTTACATCTCTTTTAATGGTCTTGACTCACACTCACTGAACTATGATCAGTGTGGGGGATACCTGAACTATCCATGTACTACTTTGCCTTGAGTCCTTTAAGGACATACTATAGGCAAGGTGTTTCTTCTCTCTTTTGAAGTTGGCACTTTGGCTCCCCTGTCTGACGGACCTGGACAGTTCATGTTCAGCTGCCTCTTCTGCACTCTTGGGATTGTGCTCTCTGATCCAAACTTCAAGCTCTGCTCCACAATGATGACCTCTGATATTTCTTTCATCTAGTTGCTAAGGCATGAACCACTTGTGTTGGTTTTTAAGTCTATCAAACGGTTCCTTTGGATCCTCTCCGCACTGGAAACACGGTCTGTGTTTCTTCTGTGATCTAATGTTTTGAACTCATTGTTTTGTTTTTCTTTACTTTTTCAAAGTATTGTGTGTGGTCGTAGTTCAGGGCAACATAAGTATTCATATCAACCGAATGGCTCAATCTTAGCCGTTCTCTCACCAGTTGGGAGACTGTTCATTATCATCATTAGGGTAAAGGGGCTGAAGCTTGGGCTCTCTAAAGCTCGGTGCTGGTTCTGGTGCTGGTACTTAGACTGAATGCCATGGCCACTGGGAGGCTCAACCTTAAGCCTTAAGGACTAGATGCACAAAGTCTCCCTTATGGGCTTCTTCTTCTTGTGACATGTAAAAGTGCTCCATCCATCCATCCATCCATCCATCTGTAATGGTGATGAACTAGATGCACAAAGTCTCTGTTATGGGCTTCTAGATGAGGAGAAAACCTATTCACCTAGTTCCACTTTCAACGTCCTTTGCAGGTCTCTCATGATAATAGGCAGAGACAGTAATCAATGTAAATGAGTGTTCTATTACTTTAACTCCTCAGATGAGTTGTACCTCCCACCCATGAGGAAGATTGATAGCCTGCTGGGGGAACAGAAGAAGAGGTTGTTGAGGAGAGTCACCATGAGTGTTCAGCACCAGGTAAACCTACACATCCTTCTACTCAGTTTCCTCAGACCACAGTCTTTTAGAAGTCTGATGCTGGTGTAGGGATTTCAAACAAATTGAGACTGTAGAGAGCTTATTCATGCCGTTGATTGCATTCTGCTTTCCTCTCTCCAGGAGGCTTTACATATATTCCCCAAAATGATGGCAGACCCCCTGGAATCTGGAGCTGTCAAAGTTCACCTGGGTGGGGAGCGGTACAACCGCAAAACCCTCAACCGGGTCAAGAGGAGTGTTCCTAAGCAACAGGTCAGAAAGAACCCTTTCCATTGAGTAAGCCTTCCCTCTAAGTAATCCTTCCCACTGAGTCATGTTTCACTAGTATCGGCACTACTACTGCTACTGGCAGGAGAGCAGCTCACCAACCGTGGAGAAGTACAGGATATTACAGGACATTATCAGGATAGTTACGATCCTTCCCTTTTCAGACTAGCCCATTTGCTGCAAAACACCCACAAACCTGGCAACCCAGTGTGCTGTAAACCTTTAGCACAGTGTGGAGTTCAAATGAAAGCCCAGCAAGGACTCTTAGTGAATAGAATGGACAAGTAAGGAGCCAGCTTTCCATGACTATGTTGTTATTGTGAAACAATGTAGGTAGTGATTATTTACCTGTTAAAGACGTCTCCTGTTTAAATTCTTCACGTTCGCTCGAGTTTGAGCTATTTGTGGTGTCAATTGGCACGATGCAATTTAGAATGGACTTGTTCCCTCTGCAGTAATCTAGATCTTTACAAAATATTGGGAGGGACAATCCAGCTGCGCCTTGACATTGTTAGGTGCTGTCTATACACACATTTCTGCTTATGGTACACCCTAAAGACAGGACTGCCCCCTGACTTGAGGGGTGTATGATCATTATAACTGTGGGAAAAACCATATGCTTCACTAATCGGAAGCAGCATATGGCAAGGAGCCTGTATAAGTGACTGAATGAACTGTATGTGAACACCAGACCAAAACCTCTTCCAGCAGCCACTAGGAAGAGGTCAAAGGTCAACCAGTAGTCGAGGCACAGAACATCTTTGAACAGAGACATCTCTCCCTATAAGTGACCCCTTGAAGGTCCACACTTATGTCACTTGATGGCATTTTAGCTGAATGAAAACCATGGGATGCGACTGAAAGCTAATAGTAAAATTCCTAATTTTTCAGTTTAAAGCAGCATATGGACTCAGACCACTTCCAGTAGCCCAGATATATCCAGAAACAGTGTTGAGACTGTACACCTGCACCAAGAGTCACTTGAGCTTGCCGGCCTTTAGAGGTACACATTTAATGAACACAGAAAGAAGAACAACATGAAGCATAGTCAAATATGAGTTATTGACAAAGACAACCATGCAATGATTGCCGTAACATACTGGTTTGATTGTCATGGTATTCTAAGACTGTCACTACTCCTTCTGCTGACGTGGAGAACAGGCAACCGCCCAAAGAAGTGGAGAGGTTAGAGATCTTGTTGATCTATACTGTAAGCATCACAAATTAAATGCCAATTCATCCTCTATTGAGAGTGCTGCATCCTCCTCCAATAGAATGGAGGGAAGTCAGAAAGTGTATCGTTTATAATTCAATGGAACTAACTTTGTTAGGTGTAGATCAATCAATCAAAATGTTATTCATACTCAAGGTCCAGATGCCTTATACATAGACAGCTGTACCAATGTCTCCACAGCTGGGACTGTTAGCGCGTAGAACTCAACTTTGTTTGATAAAACCATGATTATTTCATTTTCGTAGTCATTAACCCGGCAGATCCATTTATACATAACATTTCTTAAAACGGCTTGGAAAGTATGAACTCCTGCAGCCACACACTTCAGTAATATTCTCATGGCCTCTGTAGGCTTGCTTTTTTGTAAGAGAAACATCACAATGATTTGTTGTTATTTTATCTAGAGTACAAAGGAAAGGTTTTCTATGGTGAATGGCTTAAATTATCAGTAATCATTCACAACAAAATAATGCTGGAAAAATATCTTTGACCTTTTCTACCTTTTTTAGGATCTAAAGCTCTCAATGGAAACTTGCCGGATCTACAGTCTGTATCATTCCCTTCACCACTACAAGTACCACACCTTCCTGCACTGCAAGAAGGAGGTAAGGATGGCTGCAGCAATGTATTTAGCTCATATACTCATCTATATCTTTGTGCATAAAAGCCTAAAGTGGCATATTTGAGTTCAGGTTGTTGGGTCAAGATAATAATGTATGGAGTCTTTACTTTATTTCTATATTCTCTTTTGCCCTGAAAACAAGCTACAAACTCTCAGCATTCATGTGTGACCTATAGCATGGATTCTAAATGTTGTTAATGTTATCCAGCTGTAAACCACATTTCTTGTGTTTTCTGAACCCATCCATGGTTAGCTTTGGTTTAGAGCTACCAGCAAATCCCTGGGTGATCTCATTTGTCATACGTTTCTGGTAACATATGTCTATGATGTCTCTGTTATATGTTAAAATGCTGGTCTAAAAAAGGGAATAGTTAGAATATACTATAATAAGCTATGCCTGACTATTGACCACAGGGACTGCACAAAGTGTATTGTGACTGTGGTTGTGTAGTATGTGAAACTGACTTCTTCTTCCTGCCCAGACGGACAGCATTGAGCAGGCAGCGGAGGACCCCGGCCAGGAGGAGGTGGTGCAGCAGTGCATGGCTAACCAGGGCTGGCTGGAGAGCCTCTTTAACTCCTTCATGGAACTGCTCAGCCTCAGTGCCAAGGCCTGAAGGAGGATCACCAAACTCACACATCCACCTGCAGTATTAAGAGGATAGAGGCATCCATTTGTCAAACAAAAGGACCACACTGCCCAAACTGTACGGATGCTTGTAGTGAGACAACTGTTGGTTTGTGTGTTTGAGAGTTAACTTTTAAAGTGTTTTCTTATTAAGTACCTCTTTATTTCAAGAAAAGTATTGAACGATGGACGGAGTGAACTACGTGAATGTGATGGATTTCCATAAAACTCAAAAAAGGTATCAGCACTACAAAAGAGTTCTTTGTTAAGACCTACAGAATATTAAGAGACACATGCAAGATGTCTATAAGTAGTAACTACTATGGTTTGGTTTAATTTATACAAGGACATTTCCAAATATGACCGTTCTTAGATGGTATTGTTTGCTGTTATTGTTTTTGAAAAATGTTTTAAAGAGATATACATGAAATGGCCCACCTGCAATTGTTTGTGTCTATTAGACACACAGGTAAACTATAAAGGTGAGGTTAAAAAAGACTGTATTATGGTCTGTCATTTCTACCAGCCTCAGTTAGAAATAGTTGATTGAGGGGAAATGTATTTAAAAACTAAGCTGTGTTCTTTCTGTTTGTTCTTCAAAAGACAATGAGAGAGACGATTCAATGCCTGTAAGACGATGAATGAAAAAAATAAAGCACGACTTTCTTGACGGAAGTGTGAGGTGAAATTATCCAAAATCCTAAATGTCAGTGTTTAATGTCAGTCATTTTTATCTGTTTGTTGTTGATTGATATTTCCTATTCTTTGACCTCTCAGAGGATATTCTTGTATATTCTCTGTTGTTCTGATGTGTATATAATGTACAGCTACTTCATTCTCTAGTTTTCAGTTGCTCTTCTGTACATGAAATTCCTGTATTTGACATAATGAAATAAAACTGTTCAAATGACAAAAGTGATGATGAATAAACCAACTTCTGCTCAAGTCATTTCACTGAAGTTTGAGCAATGCATAAGAAGTGGATTTGAGCTGCACTAAAGATACAGTCTAGTTCAGAAAGGGTACAAAATGACCCGTTCATGAAGTTATTTACATGCAATTCATCATGACATTTGATGACTTTTTTTGTAGGACTTGCATACATGTCATACATGTGTTGGGTAAACACATAATAAAATGTACATCAAAAAATGGGATAAAAATAGCACATTAAATAAATAAACCGTTTATTTACTCAACCTTGGTTGGACCCTTTTCGCTGAGAGGAGGCTAGCCTTTATTGTTTTCTTTTCTTGGCCCAGATTTATATTTTATTCAGAGTTTCTTGTGACAATTATTTTCAGATATGTCAGTATGTGCATCAAAAAGCTGGATTTTGTTATGTTTCTCCATAAGCAAAAGACACCAATCCATTAGTAATCCACAACAATCTAGCAGCTGATAGAACAAAACTACTGACAATACTGATATAAAGTCTTGATTTGAACTACTAGTGTCAATATGTTCAGCACATCTTGTGTTGGATCACGTTGTGGACAAACCGGCTTCCTGAAGCTTGCCCTATGTGGAGAAGTCACACTGTAAACATATGCTATTTACTATTAAAAGTGGTCTCTTTCTTTTTTTTAACATACATGTGATTAACAGAACAGTAAAACAAATGACTGAATATAAGTCAAATTGAAGCAGAAACATTTGTGTTTTACAGTATTATATTGGTGATACTTGATGTTGGGTCAAAAGCAAGTTTCGGGGTATAGCAACCTGTCTGGATATTTGGCGTATGGGGACAACATCATTTCTTACAGATGAGGCGTGCAGCTCGTATAGTAGGTGGCCGGAGATAATCCAGGGTTTAGAGGGCAAGGAGAACTGCGATTACACAGCCATTGGTTCTTTCGGAATATTTTATTTCCCAAATATTTTCACAATGCAAGAGAACATACAGAGCAAACAGAGCACATTACAGAGAAACATTACAGACAATGACATAACAAGTTAGGAAAAAGACAAAAAATACACAAGTAGATGCAATTAAATTAAATTAAATTAATTAAACAATGTCATGGTCAATAGTGTCGAACGCAGCACTACTGTCGACCAAAACAAGTACAGAGATGAGTCCTTTATCAGCACTAAGGTCTAACAAAACAAGTACAGAAATAAGTCCTTTATCAGCACTAAGGTCTAACAAAACAAGTACAGAGATGAGTCCTTTATCAGCACTAAGGTCTAACAAAACAAGTACAGAAATAAGTCCTTTATCAGCACTAAGTTCTAACAAAACAAGTACAGAGATGAGTCCTTTATCAGCACTAAGGTCTAACAAAACAAGTACGGAGATAAGTCCTTTATCAGCACTAAGGTCTAACAAAACAAGTACGGAGATAAGTCCTTTATCAACACTAAGTTCTAACAAAACAAGTACAGAGATGAGTCCTTTATCAGCACTAAGGTCTAACAAAACAAGTACGGAGATAAGTCCTTTATCAACACTAAGTTCTAACAAAACAAGTACAGAGATGAGTCCTTTATCAGCACTAAGGTCTAACAAAACAAGTACGGAGATAAGTCCTTTATCAGCACTAAGGTCTAACAAAACAAGTATGGAGATAAGTCCTTTATCAGCACTAAGGTCTAACAAAACAAGTACAGAAATAAGTCCTTTATCAACACTAAGGTCTAACAAAACAAGTATAGAAATAAGTCCTTTATCAGCACTAAGGTCTAACAAAACAAGTATAGAAATAAGTCCTTTATCAGCACTAAGGTCTAACAAAACAAGTACAGAGATGAGTCCTTTATCAACACTAAGGTCTAACAAAACAAGTACAGAGATGAGTCCTTTATCAACACTAAGGTCTAACAAAACAAGTACAGAAATAAGTCCTTTATCAGCACTAAGGTCTAACAAAACAAGTACAGAGATGAGTCCTTTATCAACACTAAGGTCTAACAAAACAAGTACAGAGAGGAGTCCTTTATCTGATGCAATTAGGAGGTCATTTGTAATTTTCACCAGTGCTGTCTCTGTGCTGTGGTGTTTTCTAAATCCTGACTGAAACTCCTCAAATAAACTATTATTTGCGACTACTTTCTCAAGGATCTTAGAGAGGAAGGGAAGGTTAGAGATTGGTCTGTAGTTAGCCAACACCTCTGGATTAAGAGTGGGCTTTTTCAGGAGAGGTTTAATTACAGCTACTTTGAAGGAATGTGGTACATGCCCTGTTAGCAAAGACACATTGATAATATCCAACAGAGAGGTGCCAATTAAAGGCAACACGTCTTTAAGCAGCCTCGTTGGGATGGGGTCTAAGAGACAGGTAGACGGTTT
The DNA here is from genome assembly GCF_009769545.1 of Cyclopterus lumpus. NCBI lineage: Eukaryota > Metazoa > Chordata > Actinopteri > Perciformes > Cyclopteridae > Cyclopterus > Cyclopterus lumpus. The sequence goes on from NC_046973.1 coordinate 10,416,111, forward strand.
AGAAGTAGAAACCGTTGAGGACAATTAGTCTAGGTTAATGGGAGAAAACTATCCAAATATACACCAGGGCATCCGGCCGTTTCCAAGGCCACTCCTCTTGAGGACAGATCGTCAGTGGTTGAGGGCAAGAGATCATCAATCATGCCTCTAATAGTTAAAATCTTTTCATTGAAGAAGCTCATGAAGTCATTACTACTGAGGTCTATTGGAATACACGGCTCCACAGAGTTGTGACTCTCTGTCAGCCTGGCTACAGTGCTAAAAAGAAACCTGTTTTTTTTCCTTATTTTCTCTATTACTGATGAGTAATAGGCTGCTCTGGCATTACGGAGGGCCTTCTTATATGTTTTAAGACTATCTCTCCAAACTATATGTGATTCTTCCAGATTGGTGGAACGCCATATGCTTTCCAGCTTTCATGATGTTTGCTTTAGTTTGCGGGTCTGAGGTTTTATACCAGGGAGCAAACCTCCTTTGCCTCACTGTCTTTTTCTTCAGTGGGGCTATCAAGTCTAGTGTCATTCTCAGTAAGCCTGTAGCACTATCGACAAGATGATCAATCTGGGACGGACTAAAGTTAGCACAGGAGTCCTCCATCACATTGAGACGTGGTATTGAATCAAATGCAGAAGGAATGTGTGAGTATTAATATGACTTGGAGGAGTTGATTCATTTAGGCTGACATATTCTTCATGACTCAGCCAGGTTTCAGATTTAAGAAATCAATGTGATCGTCTGATATTAAATCATTTACTAATAAAGTTTTAGATGACAGATCTAATATTTTGGAGTCCACATTTAATTATCCTGTTTTGTTGCACTACTGGAATAGTGGTGTTAACCTTTATGAGGTTATTTTGTATGACTCCTCTTCCGGTAACTTTTGATTTAATTAAGTTAAGTGGCCGTGGGACAGACACAGTCTCTATAGAGTTAAGGTTAAGGGTGGGTAACTGCTCGAATGGAAGTGCAGAGAAGGGTGGAAGACTACAACTCTGCTTCTGCTTCTTGATCTGAACCCTGGGTTGTCATGGATTAAGTCTTTTACTATAATAATGGTTCTAATACAGTATAGTTCTCAGCTGAGGGAACATGAGTCACTGGGTCCACAGACTGCAAACTGTCTACCAGTAAAACATGCACACAAATAATCCTCATCTGCAGGCTTTAAAGATTTCTAATCTATGGCCCACGCAGCTATCCTGCAGTGTCCCTTTACTCAAAGAAAAAGCCTAGAGCTGAATCTAAGTTACATTTTTTATAAGCAATATTCACTTCTCATTGGTTCAGATTTACAGGAAATACATTGGCATATAGTCTGCTCATACGCTGAACCGTCTGTCTTTTGGTGTGGGCGTGTCCACGCCTCTCAACACATGATATCGTCACTCTAAATCAATACATCATCTTTCAGTTACAATAAACATACAGTGACTTTCTTCTATGTTTTCCTAATACATTCTTCATGTTATTCCTTATTAATTATCATATCCTTCTTTATGTATTATAATTTAAACATCGACCTTCTTTATATACATGTCAAGTTTAGATAAAAACTCCAGCTGTGTGTGTGTATGAGGTACAACATGACAGGTAGCACACCTGTCATGTTGTACTTCATACACAGACATAACACTTAAGAAGGCAATAAGCTGTGAGATTTGCAATCAGTAAATATAAAGGTTTATGGAAATAAGTGAGACCTTATCATTAGAGGGATTATAGTTGGATTACTTTAGAGACAATGCTAAGGACTTTTTCATCTGACCCCAACTCATGACCCCAAGAGACGTTTCCATTGGACCTGAGCAGGACACCACACCGAGAGGCCATCTGGTCCGCCTCATGACCCATGTTGACACAGATGTGAAGCGCTGTGCTGCTGAGTTGCTCCTTGTGCTTGAAAAGAGAATGATTCGGTCACAGTGTGCCACACACTAACTTTAGTTCTTGGTGAAAGAGCTGGTCAAACTGACAAATGAAAACACAGTTTAGTGACATTTACCGGATGTATCGTTGCTTCTCCTGTTGAATCCTTCTAGGCCTGACTGATGGAATGCTGCAGAGATGGTTGATGAATGTACTGCTTGAGGGGATTCGTTGCAAATAAGGACACATAAGAATCAACAGATTTACACTGATAACTATGACTGTACTACAGTTTTTCAAGATGTTTCTTAGTACTGGTTGGATTTTAAAAATTGTTAATAAAAGACCTAATAAGATGCTATAACGAGATGCACTAAACCTATTTATTGGAACTGGCATGTTGTAGAGTAACAATGTACTCCAAACATTCTTGGTGTTCCTTAGATTCTCTAAGGGGACGAAGCTCTTAAAGTGTGTTATATGCAAATTTTCGTGTCGCTTAGCTTGCATGAGTTTCTCGCCGGATTATTTTAACATTGTGTACAAAACATTTTCATTTGTGGGTTTAATGTTTTGACCTTAATCTAAAAATGAAAATGAGGATAAGAAGATTCTGATTATGTATTTTGCTTTTATTTGCATGGTCTGCTGATGTCAGCAAATCCACCTTTTGGTCAGGAATGACATGTAGACAAGTGCATGCTTGTGTTAGTATGTCTAAGTACAGCAATGTAGAGAACATCCCATAGACACAGGAAACAGCAGAATGACCCAACATCTCTGGAACAAAGAGAATACAGTGGTTATAAGTGGGGCAGGCTGAGGTTGAGAAGCTATGAGCTGGAGGAGGGACAAGTACGAAAGAATGGGAAGGGGAGGAACACAGAGAGGCGGGCAACAACACACATCTGGAAAGAATTGAGGAGAGCAAGAGAGAGAGAGACAGAGAGAGTGATAGACAGAGAGAGAGAGAGAGAGAGAGAACAAGAGATAGAGAGAGAGAGAGAGAGAGAGAGAGAGCGAGGAGAGAGAGAGAGAGAGCGAGAGAAAGAGAGAGAGAGAAAAAGAGAGCGCAAGAGCATTTCTGTTAAGAAGAGGAAACAAAAAGTAGAGTAAAACCTCTAGATTCAATGTAAAGTCACATAGATTGAATCGACAGTTCTGAATCGTGGAAGAGGACCAGTTGATTTGAGGTTCAGACGAACAACGTCTACCAGTGAAGAACAATAGAGAGGAAGAGAAGAGAAGGAAACTGGTTTGCCTGGCAGCTTCTGGGACCAATGCGAAGAGGAAGACTCGGAGAGGAGCGGGACAAAGAATAGAAACTCACCTTCAGGTAAAGTCGACTGCATATGAATTGCAGTTGTACACACACAGATACCAAATCTGGAAAGAAACTCCCCTTTACTTAAAGTTCAAACCTCAGTATGTTTAAATTAATATACTATGTTGTCCTAATTACTATGTTTAGTTTGCATGAGTTAAAATGGAACTTGTTTTTACTGTGCAACACATCTGTGGATCTCATTAGACATCCTGGGCTGCTGACCATGATAATGATAATATCAACTATAGTTATCATCATAATAAGCACGAAATTGGATTAAATGACTACATGTTTCACAAGAAGATTCAGAATCTTCTTTTGTATGCTTTTTCATAGGCACGTCCAGACCTCTCTGGTCTGGACGTGCCTTTCAGTGCCTCTAGTCTTCAGACCACTTACAGCGGTGTGACAATGACCTCCATAAGGTGCCACCTGGTTGTACTGATCTGTCTAATAAATACACTAACATACTGTTTACATGTATCGGATTAGGACCTCTAGACTTGTTGTGCCTAAAATACCCAAACGTAAACCATAGCAATGGCTGATGAAACACTGTGATGTGTGAGAGTTACTGGTGTTCAATCAATCACTGGATCTAGAAGGTTTTCTAAGTGGGAGGCGGGCCAAACTATTCAGAGGAAAGACTGGATGGGAATGAAAAATGATGACATTAGTTTTTACATTATTGATAAGATCACATAGCATCACCATAATGTGTGTGTTTTATAGGTAGCTCAGAGATACAGTAGTCACTAGAAACTGATAAATCAGTAAATCAGGACCTTTTTTATTCAGTTTGAAGGTCAAATGTCAAATGGTAGTATATAGGCTGTCTTGGCTCAATTGTTGAGTTACTATGGCAACCTTAAATTCCTACCCTGCCTCTGATTGGCTACTCCTCGTTGCCCTATTCACAGTCTCAGACTTTGAGAACTTATGCTGTGAGTCTCATCGTGTCCTTTGACTATTCACACAAGATTAGCTCATAAAAACATGCACTGACATAAACCCGACAAACCAAATAAGGCTTTCCTCCTTGATTTATACAATCAATACCACATCCAACATCATTCGGTGCCATACTTAACCACAGCAGCTACTCATGACTTTTCTTTGTAGAAGATGTGTGACTCACGAGTTCGCTGTGGCCTTGGGAAATGCCTTCAGTATAATTAGGTCTACTGAGGAGAGGAGGGAGCTTCCTTCCTGTCAGCAGTTTGACTTCCTGTGTGGGGTCAGTATTCAGTGTAAGGACCACTTAGTCAGAGACCACTGTGAACATGCTCACATACACACACACTTTAAAATATCGATGCCATATGCACTCACACACTCGCTGTAATTATTCCTTATATCCATAGTGACCACTTCTGATTCCAAATGAAGAAAGGGGCATAATATCCACCATCTTTATCCTGTGCAAAGAGAACAAGAAGCTGAAGCAGCAGCATGTTGTATCACAGTAACAAGTACAACATGTGACTACATACCAGAACTTGTCAAAATATAGTATTAGTGTACACTTCCTGTATCCACTACTCATATCTACATTAATAACTAACATTCAGTATCCTACAGTCCTGTGTTTTTAATAAAAGATGAATAGACCAACCAGTCACAACACAATATTGTGTGAATGTTCAACAGTTACAGTATAAAGAACGAAAAACATTAAAATAAATACATGTTCATTGCAACCAGCATGGACAAAATAAAGTTTTTAAATAATTGCAAATAGTTGGTTCGAACTAGCCAATCCTGGTTTTGGATAATATCATCCCTGGACACGCACCCTTTGTATCTGTTCAAGCTTTACACACCACACCACAACGAAGCCATGGAAGAGGCTGTTCATTCATTCCTGTTATTGAACCAAAGCAACTATAGTAACCATAATAACCCACAAACACAGCAGCCAGTCTACGTTAGCGGTGACATGCAGCACGGTTTAAACGTGGTTCTCTTCTGCCTCCCTCTCTCTGTTGCAGGATGTCAGTGTCTCGGAGGTGTTTGTGCTGTGTCAAATATTTGATGTTTGTCTTTAACCTCATCTTCTGGGTTAGTATTGTTCACTCCCAAGTTGCTGTCATATCATGTGGTTAATTAAAACTTTCCATAAAGACTTTATATATGCTTATTGCATGCTTCTGAAATGATTTAACACTGAGTTGCACAGACTTGCCAAGTGAATCGCTTTTGTTACTCACTGACACCATTTCCAGACAAAGCCTTGAGAGTAACACCGGCTTGACATTCTGTTTCCTGAACAGCTAGGAGGATGCGGCTTGTTTGGCATTGGAGTCTGGCTGTCCTTCACCCAGGCAGAGTTCTCCTCTCTTCCCCTGTCCTTTCCATCCCTCTCAGCTGCCAACCTGCTGCTGGTCGCCGGTGGCATCACCATGGTGACTGGCTTCCTGGGTTGTCTCGGAGCCCTGAAAGAGCAACGCTGCCTGTTGTTCATGGTGAGAGATCCACATGGTAGACAAGTTGCAGATATTTGATGGCAATGATGTCAGTCTCCAAAAGCTCTTCTCTGTTCTGCAGTTCTTTGTGATTCTTCTGCTCCTGGTCCTGACAGAGGCCACTCTCATATTGGTTATACACATCTTCCATGACAAGGTGAGCTCACCATTGCAACGCAATGTACACAGAGAACAACATTAGAAAATAAACATCTTAATAATGTCACTAATATACGGTGAATAATTAAGACTCAGGTTAATCTCAAAATTAGGAGAGAAAATATAAAGTAAGTGAAAATCAGAATCATCAGAATCAGAACCTTTTATTGCCAAGTATGTTTTCACATACAAAGAATTCTTCATGGCTGGTGGTGCAAGACAGTAACATTAAACAATCAGCAACAATCAACACAGTGCAATAATTGAAACATTAAATGTACAGAAGAATATAAAATATAAAATAAAGTGCACAGACTAGTGAAGAATTAAGTGATGTCCAGGGGACCCGTGCTCAATGAATCTGACAGAAATGTATGAATAATGAGGAGTAGGCATGGACCACGATACAGACCTTCACAATCCATGAAACAGAAAGAGGTAGAGAGGAGGGGGGTGTGGGGGGCATCAGCAGGGCCATGGCAGGAGGCCGGCCCATCAGGCAGGAGGCATCGTGAAGGAGGCCAGACCAATGAGGCCAGGTCCTTGAGGCAGGAGGCACAAAGAAGGAGGCAGAGCCATTGGGAAGGAGGCCGGGTCCAGGCCAGAGGCTGGATGCAGGAAGCAAGGGCAAGGAGTCAGGACCCAGGACCAGCTTCAGACACCGCCAGGTCCAATGGACCCTATGAGGCAAGAAGGCACAAAGACTCTGGGGAGGAAGTATAGTTAGTAATGTGCAATGGAGAGATGTAAGTTCATCCATAAATAGAGAGAAGAGGAGATCATGAAAATGTCCCCCAGCAGCCTATAAGCCTATAGCAGCATATCTAGGGGCTGGAAACCGGGCAAACCTGATTCAGCCCTAACTATAAGTCATGTTAAAGAGGAAAGTCTTAAGTCTACTCTTAAATGTAGCTGGTATCATAATCCATCCATCCATCCATTATCACCCGCCTATCCGGGGTCGGGTCGCGGTGGCAGCAGGTTCAGCAGGCCGACCCAGGCCTCCCTCTCACCCGCAGCACTTTCCAGCTCATTCTGGTGGATCCCGAGGCGTTCCAAGGCCAGCCGGGAGATATAATCCCTCCAGCGTGTCCTTGGTCTTCCCCGGGGCCTCCTACCAGTTGGACGTGCCCGGAAAACCTCTAATGGGAGGCGTCCAGGAGGCATCCTGACTAGATGCCCGAACCACCTCAGCTGACTCCTTTCGACACGAAGGAGCAGCGACTCGACTCCAAGCTCCCCCCTGATGTCCGAGCTCCTTACCCTATCTCTAAGGCTGAGCCCAGCCACCCTACGGAGGAAGCTCATTTCGGCCGCTTGTATCCGAGATCTCGTTCTTTCGGTCACGACCCAGAGTTCGTGACCATAGGTGAGGGTTGGAACGTAGACCGACCAGTAAATGGAGAGCTTTGCCTTCCGGCTCAGCTCCCTCTTCACCAAGACGGACCGGTACAGCGCCTGTTTTACTGCTGCAGCCGCACCAATCCGCCTATCGATCTCCCGCTCCACCTTACCCTCACTCGTGAACAAGACCCCGAGATACTTGAACTCCTTCGCTTGGGGTAGGCAGTTTGCCCCCACCTGGAGGGAGCAATCCGCCGGTTTCCGGCAGAGCACCATGGCCTCAGATTTGGAGGTGCTAACTCTCATCCCTGCCGCTTCGCACTCGGCTGCAAAACGCCCCAGTGAATGTTGGAGGTCACGGTCCGAGGAGGCAAACAGGACCACATCATCCGCAAACAGCAGAGAGGCGATCCCGAGACTACCGAACCGGATCCTCTCCGCCCCCTGGCTGCGCCTAGATATCCTGTCCATGAATGTCACAAACAGGACCAGTGATAAAGGGCAGCCCTGGCGGAGGCCAACACCCACCGGGAACGTGTCTGACTTACTACCGAGGAGACGAACACAGCTCCTACTGCAGGCGTACAGAGACCGGATGGCCCGTGCCAACGGGTCCGGCACCCCATACTCCCGCAGCACCCCCCACAAAAACCGCCGAGGGACCCGGTCGAAAGCCTTCTCCAGGTCTACAAAGCACATGTAAACTGGTTGGGCAAACTCCCAGGACCCCTCGAGTAATCTTGCGAGGGTAAAGAGCTGGTCCACTGTTCCACGACCGGGACGGAATCCGCACTGTTCGTCTTGAATCTGAGGTTCGACAAGCGGTCGGAGCCTCCTCTCCAGCACCCTGGCATAAGCTTTTCCCGGGAGGCTGAGCAGTGTGATACCACGATAGTTCGAGCACACTCTCCGGTCCCCCTTCTTGAAGATGGGAACCACCACCCCGGTCTGCCAGTCCATGGGCACTGTTCCCGACCCCCATGCGACACTGAAAAGGCGTGTCAACCAAGACAGCCCAACAATGTCCAGCGCTTTCAGCATCTCAGGGCGGATCTCATCCACCCCTGGCGCCTTGCCACCAAGGAGCTTTTTAACTACCTTAGCGACCTCTGCCAGGGGTATCATAATAGTTGTGGAAATACTTGGTAGGTTGGCTTCCTCCAAGTATGCTTATGTTTGTCTGTCTGTCCCCAGTTGGTCCAGAGGATCTTCTAGGCATTGCTGCTGATATTTGTCCAGGGCTGTGATGTATTTACATTATTACATGTCATTTAGCTGACGCTTTTATCCAAAGCGACTTACAATAAGTCGCTTTGTATCTGCTGTAGTCCCGCACTCAGCAACATAGAGAGAAGCAGCAGTGTGCTGTTTACACTGCCTCACGTTGGTCAAGATCATGGATCAAATATCTGTTTCTGTCTTCCTCTTTTTGTAAGCTGGATTCCAAAGCACAAGGTGAATTAAAGGACGGTATGAAGATTTATGAATCAGAAGCTGGACTGAAAAAATCCTGGGACAACGTCCAGAAAATGGTGAGACTCTTCACAAACAATGCATAACTTATGTTGCATGAGTGTTCAGTCGGACAGGCTGTGGAAAACAGAACAAGACATGTCACTGCAGGTGGAAGTACCTTCAGCTCTTGTTTACTGTAAGGTTGCTTCACACGTTGAGCTATAAATATAACATACTGTATTAAACAATGTGCCAGGTATCCCTTGGTCACATTTCGATGTCTGCAGGCTGTATAGGTCATTCTGATTGCCTTTTTCCAGTAACATTTTGGTTTTCCTTTATTACAACTCTAACCGTTAGTAGAACCTATTCACTGGATTGTTCGGCCACTCAGTGGTTGTGATACTATTGGTATTGTGTACCCTCCATCCCTCAGCCCTATTTTAGCACAGTCTGCAGTGTATGAGTTATGTAGTTGAGTGATGTTACTCTAATCTTTCTGTCTTGCTGTCTGTTCTCCCAGTTCAAATGCTGTGGAGTAACTAACAAAACAGACTGGTATGATGTGCTGAATGGAACGCTGCCGTCATCCTGCTGCTCCGTTGGAACAGACCACTGTGTTGACGGATGGAGTGAGGTTGGTCTGCAGCTATAAAACAACATGTTTTTATTTTGATTCTCTCAAATTAATGCACTCATGAATTCAAATCAAAGGCCACACATAGCTGATACAGTAAATAGACAGTTATCAGCAACTTACCTTTCCGGCCCTGTACCCTTAGTATCTGAGCTATCGAGTTATATGAACATCAGCAGGTCGGTTTGGCTCTTAATAAACAGATCTGGAAGTTACCAGATGTCAGGATCTTATTTGTATCTAAATGTGAACACCAGAAACACAATATGAGCTAGTTTTGTAAATGCTGTTGGTTTTGCAGCAGTGCAGATTGATTATTTAATATAAGTTACTCTAAAGACTGCTGAATATCTTTACTAAGTCAAACAAGGTACAGCACTGACATGTATTCAGACCAAAAGCTACCTGAAAAGGATATTTGGTGACAGAAGCTCAGAGGTACAGGGGGTTGTCCTCTAAACTGAAGATTGGCAGTTTTAAAGTGCTTTGAGTGGATGGAAGACTAGAGAGTTGTTGTAAGTCTGTTTAAAAATCTACTAAACCAGCAGGTAGTCAAAACCATGTGATTTATATATTCAGATATCCAGAAACACCGTAATGGCCCTTTCAGAGTACCACAATGGTACTAGATAGGAATCTTGGAACATGGTGTAGAAAAGCCTGTACTGTACTGTACACACAAAGCTGTTACACAAAAAAACAAACAGGAAAAGTGTAAAATACAATGGTATTGTTGCCGTGTTTCCATATCTATTTAACTAAATAAAAAGCCAGTATTGCGAACAGGAATGATGGCTAGAATAAATAGGATGAAAGTTAACTCCAATTGCAATCGTCTTTGAAATAATTTCATAGTCTTTTTATTTGTCCACCTTCAAGCATTATCTTGCAAATTGTTCTGCATAATCATTATTCCCTTCTATCGGTCGTCACATTGTCTCCGTTTGTCCCCCGAAGCCGTGTTATCAGAAGGCCAGGCAGTGGCTGCTGGATAACATCCCATCAGTTCTGGTGTTTGGCCTGTGTATTGGTGTTGTGCAGGTATCTATCTCCAATATTAATTTCTCATTTCTATTATGCTGTCAGTTTGAACCCTCTCTGACCTCAGTGATTGTTGACATGATGTTAGCAATATTTACACACTTATTCCCTTAAAAGTTGACATTGTAGATTAATTTTACTTTATATCAAGTCGTGTCTGTTTGCTAACTATCCATCCATCCATCCCTCATAAATCTTGATCGTGGTCCTGATAGCATTGATCAAGATCACATTGAAATGACTTGAACTTGATTTGACCTCTGCTCTCTTGTCAGATCCTGGCCCTGGTGTTCTCCTTGTTGATGTACTGTCAAATTCTATGTGCTGAGAAGGACTTGGACTGACTGCAGACCAGCTGTTCACTGGCTCCTGATAGGAAAGCTCATCACAAACTCCACTGGGATCTCAAGACATCCTCAAAACCTTATCCGAACTTTCAAAACCCCCAATCCACACTGCGTTGCTCCACTGCTTACTCTGGTTTCGGACTGAACACGGGTGCCTTTCAAATGCGCTGAGGCATTGTTCTTAAGAATTAACATTCCCAAAAAATCTATAGTAACTCTATCCAACCATATCAGTGGGCGATCAACAGTAGTAACAGACTGAGGAGGTTTGGTAGTACCAGTCATGAAATATAGTATAGGGAACATCATGGTTTAAGGTTTCATTTTCCCACTAGAATTCATCAGACTCCGAGCAAAACAAATGACGGTGAAATAAGCTTAATGCATTGCTCCTGGAGAATAACCTGAGAGGAACATTGGGTCCTCGGTCATCTTACAGGAACCTCTGGCTTATTATACAGTATTTTGTTTCCAGAGTTGCATATTTTATAATAATGTCACACATAGGAAAGAATAGAGTGGCATTTGTTATTATTCTTCTTATCATATTTCTGTTTAATGAAACAACAAGACATGCATTCTCTTATTTAGTAGGGCTGTTCCTCACCATTCCTAATTTCATTTTCTGGATTTCATTATTTGTCCACAATGTCAAGAAGAGAGGACAAGTAATAATAACTTAACATAAAGAACACTCTTTACATAGCACTATAGTTCACTTTGTTAATATGTTAAAGCCTTGTATATATTGCTAAACTATATGAGCATTTGAGTGACTTCACAGTTTTACAATGCTCTTATTTCAATCTATTTGATCTAATCATGACAGCGATATTTTGAAGATATTCCTATGGTCTCTGTCATTCTTTATTGCCCTTATTTACCTAGCTTGTCTTTTCTATTGGAGCATACCGTAACATTTTGTGTTTTAGCAAAAACAAGATAATTTGCCAATCGTAAAGTATTATTTGGTAACGTTCCATACATATTTTTTATTGCAGTTTACTTTTGGCCAACTCAGTGTCAATTATCAAATGAAACCAACGGGTGTTTTCAGTGTCCAAAGAGTAAAAAAGAGATGTGTTTGACAGTGGCATTATATTGGCAAAAATCACAATTCCACAATCAACATAAGCAACAGCCCAAAGGTGAGTTATATTCAATTCAGTTTATTTTGTATAGCCCAATATCACAAATTACAAATTTGCCTCAGAAGGCTTTATAATCTGTACACAAACAACATCCCTGTCCCAGGACCTCACATCGGATCAGGAAAAACTCTTTCACAGGAAAAAAGGGAAGAAACCTTCAGGAGAGCAACAGAGGAGGATCCCTCTCCCTGGATGGACAGAAGCAAAAGATGTCATGAGTACAGATGAACATCTTTACATTCCATGAATATAACAGAAATTATGAATAATGAGTAGTAGGCATGGTTCACGATCCAGATAACCAAGATCCATGTAAACAGAAGGAGGTAGGGAGAAAGGGCAACAGCAAGGCCATGGAAGGAGACAGGGCCAAGGAGGCAGGAGGCACGGCGAAGGAGGCAGAGCAAATGAGGCAGGAGGCCAGGCCCAGGCCATGACCAAGGGGCAGGAGGCAGGAAGCAGGGGCAAGGAGTCAGGAGGCAGGGCCCAGGAATCAGGAACGGCTCTAGACACAGTCAGGTCCAATGGACCCTGTGAGAGGGCACAAAGACTCCGGGGAAGTAGAATTAGTAATGTGCAATGAAGAGACGTGAATTCGTCCAGAAGGAGAGAGGAGCTCAGTGTATCCTAAAACGTCCCCCAGCAGCCTATAGGTCTATAGCAGCATATCTAAGGGGCTGGACCAGGGCAAACCTGAGCCAGCCCTAACTATAAGTGCTATTAAAGAGGAAAGTCTTAAGTCTACTCTTAAATGAGGTGACTGTGTCTGCCCCCCGGACTGAAAGTGGAAGCTGGTTCCATAAAAGAGGAGCTTGATAACTGAAGGCTCTTGCTCCCATCCTACTTTTTAGGACTCTAGGAACCACAAGTAGCCCCGCATTTAGTGAGCACAGCTCTCTAGTGGGGCAATATGGTACTACAAGCTCCTTAAGATATGATGGTGCATCATCAATCAAGGCTTTGTAGGTGTTTCTTGATTTTACAGGGAGCCAGTGCAGAGCAGCTAATACAGGAGTAATGTGATCTCTTTTCTTAGTTTTTGTGAGTACACAAGCTGCAGCATTCTGGATCAACTGGAGGGACTTAAGAGACTTATTAGAGCAGCCTGATAATAAGGAGTTGTAGTAATCTAGTCTTGAAGCAACAAACGCGTGAACCAGCTTTTCTGCATCTTTGTGCCTGATTTTTTAAATGTTACGTAGATGAAAAAATGCAGTCCTTGAGATTTGCTTCATGTGGGAGTTAAAGGACTAGTCTCGATCAAAGATAACGCCGAGATTCTTTACAGTGGTGTTGGATGCCAGGGCAATGCCATCGACAGAAACCACATCACCAGATAATTGATCTCTGAGGTGTTCAGGGCCCAGTAAAATAACTTCAGTTTTGTCTGAGAACTTGCTCTTCCTCAGCTCCATTGATTTTGACCAGGGTGTGTGTCCCACATTTGGCACGGGATGATAGTCTTGAAGCAACTGATGACATCAGTTAGCTGGTTGGCACATGTTCTTCGTACACAACCAAGGATGCTATCCAGCAGCTTTACTGATATTCCCTCTTATCAAGGTTTATGGCCGGTCCTCTGAAGGCGGGAGCCGACTTGACAGCTGACTGTTGAGGAAAGCATAAAAGGTGTTTTGGCATCAGCTAAATGATAGATGGTAAATGGACTTGTACTTGTATAGTCATTCGAGCCCTCAAAGCGCTTTAACACAACACAACATTCACACTCATTCATATACTGAGGGAGGGGCTACCATGCAAAGTGACATCTGTCCATCAGGACTCTAGCTAACCATTCCCATTCATACAACAATTTAGGGCTACATGGACTAGCGGAGCCAGTGATTGCACTGCCGATTGAAGAACGACCCCGCTCCACAGTCGTGTGTGTAGAAAAATATATGCAAAAGGAGGGAAACATTAATTGATTTTCAAAAGAGTGGGTGGGGAGGGCTGCCAGAAAGATTTGTGTAGATATGGTTCAATGTGGAGCTGTGGACATGCTCTTGGATTTTAGGTTTTAAAGATCTTGAAGAGAAAAAAATTACAGGCTAAAATATACATATCATCTGTTTGTTTTTTCATGTGTTATGTGTGATGACCTCATACAATTCCTATAGTGCATTTTTTTAATTAGCATAGTTAGGAATGTAAACAGCAGCTACAAAAACACTGGTGAATTCTCTTTTTCAACCACTTGCTGGCAGCAGAACAGACTGTGAACACACCCTTTTTTCATTGGTTCATCTATATAAATACTATGATTCAGAGTTAAAGCAGGTTGTTATCAAATTGGTAGATTTTCGAAGTGTCCTTGAGCTATACATTGAACTCCAAATTTCTCCCAAAGGCATATGGAAGGTATACATGTGCGTAAATGGTTTTGATGGGCAGGTAGCATCTTGCATAATAGCACTTGCCTTCAGTGCATGACTGCCTGTGAATGGGTGAATGATGACATGTAGTGTAAAGCACTTTGAGTGGTATACATCCATCCATCCATCCATTATCACCCGCTTATCCGGGGTCGGGTCGTGGTGGCAGCAGGTTCAGCAGGCCGACCCAGGCTTCCCTCTCACCCGCAGCACTTTCCAGCTCATTCTGGGGGATCCCGAGGCGTTCCAAGGCCAGCCGGGAGATATAATCCCTCCAGCGTGTCCTCGGTCTTCCCCGGGGCCTCCTACCAGTTGGACGTGCCCGGAAAACCTCTAATGGGAGGCGTCCAGGAGGCATCCTAACTAGATGCCCGAACCACCTCAGCTGACTCCTTTCGACACGAAGGAGCAGCGACTCGACTCCAAGCTCCCCCCTGATGTCCGAGCTCCTTACCCTATCTCTAAGGCTGAGCCCGGCCACCCTACGGAGGAAGCTCATTTTGGCCGCTTGTATCCGAGATCTCGTTCTTTCGGTCACGACCCAGAGTTCGTGACCATAGGTGAGGGTTGGAACGTAGACCGACCAGTAAATGGAGAGCTTTGCCTTCCGGCTCAGCTCCCTCTTCACTAAGACGGACCGGTACAGCGCCTGTTTTACTGCTGCAGCCGCACCGATCCGCCTAGTGGTATACAATGGCAAGTTAATTCACCATTGAGAGAAGAATATCAAAGAAATGATTGAATAATATATTTTACTTATGTATACATTTTATTTTTATTTTTCATTCAGTCTGTTATCAAATCTAAGACCAGGGCTTTCCCAGGTCTTGTACTTGGACAGCCCTGGGACTCAAAATCACAACAGAGACCAGAACTAAAAATAGATAATGTCAATGAGGATGATGTAGTCGTCACCCACTGCCGTTTGGAAGCCTTGAGTTTGGCTTTTTGGCTGCTTCGCCATATTGGTTTCTAACCGTCTACATCTTAGACACAAGTTTTAAGACACCATCCAGACCAGACAAAGCCGTGGTGGTGACCTGTCAAATTAGCCTTGCTATGAAGCATACTCTACTTTAGGATCTATTTGAATCTAATTTACTAAATGAACATTAAGAACTCCATCCATCCATCCATCCATTTTCAATACCGCTTATCCTCATTAGGGTCGCGGGGGCGCTGGAGCCTATCCCAGCTGACATAGGGCGAAGGCAGGGGACACCCTGGACAGGCCGCCAGTCCATCGAGGGCACATGTAGGGACATACAACCATTCACTCTCACATTCACACCTATGGGCAATTTAGAGATCAATTAACCTGCAGCATGTCTTTGGACTGTGGGAGGAAGCCGGAGAGCCCGGAGAGAACCCACGCTGCCACGGGGAGAACATGCAAACTCCACACAGAAGGACCGCTCCGACCGGGAATTGAACCCTCGGCCCTCTTGCTGTGAGGCGACAGTGCTAGCCACTACACCACCGTGCAGCCCAACATTAAGAATTATTGGAGAAAAATTAAAACTTATGATTGAGACCATGAACTCAATAAACCAAGTGAAAAGTAGTGTTTGCATTTAATTGTCAAGCAAAGTTTACGTAAATGAAGGATGAAAAAAATAATGTTTTTCAAATGCAATACTTCAAAATGCAGACAAATACATGAATAAAACAATATTTTACTATAATATATATTGCTTTACAATCAAATATATTTTTGTAACAGAGGAGTTGCCCAATGCTGTCTCTTCAAATAATGAAAATGTAATGAAAACTTATTTCACATTATTGATATTTGACTGTATCTCCAGCTGAAACGTCATTTGGGAGCTTAAAGATAGTTACGGTGCTTTTAGTGATGGAAACATCTAAACTTTTCTTTAACATTGTTAATATTTGACTGTATTTTGAGTTCTAAGTTGTTTTGGAAGCCATGTGCTGTTGAGAGAGTTAGTACTTGAAGAATATGTGAAAATACTCATATAGTATGAATTATTTCACATTATCTAGATTTGACTGTGTCCCTGACAAAACTACATTTGAACTTCTGTGTATTATTTAATGTAATCTATATTTGATTTTTTTAAACTTCATTTTAGTATTTAATGGAGGCTCTGTCTGACTGAAGGTGGAGAGGCAGAGTTCCTGAGGGAAGAAGTGTTACTCTAACCGTTCTTTAATAATTTAAACCAATGGCGTGTGAAGGAAACGGCATGTCGGGTAAGCTTTAACCACACGCTTTACAACGTCCAACTGCTCAAAGTTAACATTACTATGGAAGTCACATTTTATTAGTTTGTAGTTGCATCTTAAATTGGCTAATGTCAGCCAAAACTAGCTAAATTAGTGCAAAAGCTACACTAAAGAGGTGGTCTGTTAAGGTCAGACCACCAACGTGGCCATGTTAGCCTCCTCCTCATTCTCGTGGTCTCGTTCTAGAGTTTTTAAAGATGACATTAATTATCCTTAGCCAGTAAAGATCATGCTATCGTGGCTTTGTTTATTATCTCTACCGACGTCACTTTAATCATTTATTTTGGATATAGACAAAGTCTGACATCTCAGCAGTAGCCGTTACCTGGGTAGATATCCTCCCATCACAAGCTGTAGTCCTAACTGTCTTCTTGGTTCCACGTTTCTGTTGCCGTTAAACAGCCAATCTACCATCAATGCAATCTTTTTTATTTTATATAATCACTCAACCCAGATTTTGGAGCCTGGGTGCGCAGTGGAAAATAAAAAGAGAGGAGCATCTGGTCTCAAAACGTGGCTCGATTCGAACAGAGCCGTACCGCAGAAACACAGCATTAGCAACACAGACAATGGCGACTCACAAAGTCATGGGTTGCTAGTTCCTGTGGCAGAAAAGGATCTAAAAGTTTTTTTAAGAGTTCGAGGTGCTGAACATCATCTGCCAAAACATGATGTTTTACTAAAGATAACCAAGGAGTTTTGTTTGATTTTGTTTCAATTCACAAATGCGACTGTCATCCGGGAAGAAATATATTTCCCTCACAACGTAATTGAGAATGCAGTTTAGTTGTGTGGGAAACAAACTTTGTAGGAGACTGGGTTGAACAGAGGGTTTATCATGAAGATTCGTCATGTGATGACAAAGTGCCCAGATGCTGTTCGTCATGTCCTCGTCACATATTGCCATGAGATGGTACAATCAATGCACTCTGGAATGAAAATCAGGGTTAACTGTCTTGCTCAAGGACACATGGACTAGCAGATCAGAGGATCGAACCGCCTACCCTTTAGATTGAACAACAACCAAGCTCTACCACTGAGCCACAGTCTGAAGTTTAAGAGGAATGGTAACCTTCATTTTAACCGTAACCTTTAAACATGACCACGAAGAGATGTGGAAGGTCTCCTTCTATGATTGAAGATTCTCTGCGCGGGGTAGTTCGCTCTCCAAATACAAGTATTGAGGATTTTTAAGGTTTTCAAAGTGTGACTGTGAGCAGTTGTTCCTTTTTCCTTGGTGGAGGAAGAATAGATGCTTTTCACCAAAGATAGAGGCGAAAAATCTAAATCCAGGTCGTCAAGGATCGCCACTATAAAGTGTTTCGTCTTTCAATTGGTGCTGTTGTATAGCAAAAGCTGTTAGCTGCATTGTTATCATTCTAGTTTTTTATTTTATCTGTGCTGCTTTGATTTCATGCAAATATTCAGAGTATATGTACAGCTAAAGCTGACGTCAGGGGTCAGTTTTTAGCACTCCACAGATAAAAGTGACAAATGAATAATAGTAAATGTCGGCACAGAAATGCCAAATATATATTTGAGGTCTTTAAGAAGGAATGTGTGCCTTACGTACTTTGTCCACCAGAGAGTGCCGGTTTACTTTTACTTTTACATGTTTTAAATTAAAGGGATTGTTTTTATCAAAAATGTTTTTTCATGTTTTGTTTGAGTAAATCATTTTATTAAACAAAGAAATAAGCAATATTAAAGAGACACAAGATAAATAGTTAAATTAAGAGAGGCAACAAAGTAATTCAATAAGCGTCACCTATAACAACAAATAAGGGCAGTAAGACGAGATCTAGTGCTGCCAGGGAGTTTTTTAAGATGTTCAAGATATTGAGGACCCCCAAACTGTTGGCAGAACCGACACACACCTTTTCTTCAGGTTCATAAATATTTTCAGGTTGCTAAATGGGATTATATGATATGATTTAACCCTCATTTCCCCTCATGACTTTATATCATTGTTTTCTTTTTTAAATATAGATTTAAATACCAATGGGTTGGGATAAAATCCGCTATTTGTAAAACAGGTTAGTGTATCTTTTCATTTTACACAATATGAAAATTACCTGTAATTTTTCTTAAATATAATAATCAATATCTTTTGACAATATATGTGTGAATGGGAGATCAAATCCCAATTAAAAGGCACTCTCAGCTGTGTGTTTAGTTCTTAGGTTAGGGTTAGGTACCCAGTACTTACCAAATACTTTAGTATAGTATTTCTTTTCCTTCCCTTTCCTCCCTTGTTCCGCTGTAGCTTACCGACATTTAATTACTAGTAGGAACCGGTAAGTATTTATATGTATTGATCAGTTAGGGGGATTCAATTCATTTCAGTTTATTTTGTATAGCCCAGAATCACAAATTTTCCTCACAGGGCTTTACAATCTGTATACATATGACATCCCTGTCCCGGGACCTCACATTGGATCTCCAGGAGACTTAATCTAGGAGACTGTAAATCACGGGCTGCCTCATTAAGTGTTTGAGAATATATAGTATATTCTAGCTGTATTTATAATCTACATGTTCACTTGTTTTTTTGGAGAAACATTATTATGGTTGAATTTGAGCAATTTCTTTAATTCGCCTCTTCATACCACATCCTACAATTTACAAATGCAGATAATAAACATTTCACTGATATAGTCACTTTATATTTGTGATGTATTTCTTGAACAAATGGAAATTAAACAGGCTGCATGCTCAAGGAGCTCTCAGGGACTCACACTTTTATTACCCATTATAAGCTGCCATTGGCCACTAGCTTACTTCCCCCCAGCCATTAAAAAATGCTAGTGATAGCACATCACCAACCATTCCCGCCGCAGAGAGACAGTTTGCAGACTGTTGTTTGGGACGGTGGCTAACAGAACTAGTCTTTCATTTGATTACTTTATATCGTGTGTTTGCCTAACCGCTAACAGTTAAGGGAACGACTTACACACGGTTACTCAGTGCTGTAACCCTCCACTTCTCAGCAGCTTCTAAGCGGGCAGATAGCTTGGCGAGTTTACGTTTGTGTTTTTTGGCACAACTGTATGAAGTGTATTATACACCATAGGCACAGCTACGGGAGCAACTGAGGGTTAAGTGTTTTGACCAAGGACACATTGACGTGGAGTCGACATTACATCAGCGCTTGTTTTTGAGTTTGAATGAAGTCAGTCTGTTTGACAACGTGTTACACCGCTGGTTGTATTCATTCCATTCATTCCACAATGTCGGACACCGTAGTTTTCTCTGGCCCTCTCCCCAATCTGATCAATGATGACATGTATAGCCGCATGTCGTCATTCAACCGCTGGTTGTCCAGGTGGTGCCCAGCAAACAATGTGGGCTACATAGATAACTGGCAGACTTTCTGGGGAAAGCCTGATCTGATGAGTCGAGACGGCATTCATCCCACTTGGGATGGAGCACGTCTCATTTCTGCAAACATGGCGAAGTTGATTAGCGGACTTAATCCATGACCCAGAGTTCAGATCAGGAAGCAGAAGCAGAGTTGTAGTCTTCCACCCTTCTCTGCACTTCCATTCGAGCAGTTACCCACCCTTAACCTTAACTCTATAGAGACTGTGTCTGTCCCACGGCCACTTAAATTAATTAAATCAAAAGTAACCAGAAGAAGAGTCATACAAAATAACCTCATACAGGTTAACATCACTATTTCAAAAGTGCAACAAAACAAGAGAATTAAATGTGGACTCCTAAATATTAGACCTCTGTCATCTAAAGCTCTATTAGTAAATGATTTAATATCAGACAATCGCATTGATTTATTGTGTCTTACTGAAACCTGGCTGAGCAATGAAGAATATGTCAGCCTAAATGAATCAACTCCTCCAAGTCATATTAATACTCACATTCCTCGAGGCACCGGCCGAGGAGGTGGAGTAGCAGCCATCTTTGACTCAAGCCTATTAATGAATCCTAAACCTAAACTAAACTACAACTCATTTGAAAGCCTTGTTCTTAGTCTTTCACATCCAAGCTGTAAAACATTACAGCCAATCCTATTTGTTATACTGTACCGGCCACCAGGTCCATATTCAGAATTTATATCTGAATTTTCAGAGTGTTTATCAAGTTTAGTCCTGTAAAAGTTCAGAGAATCTCGAGCTACCTGGTGCTTGGAAGAAGAAGCTCCGAAGCCAGAGATATATAATCAAAAGTATTTAATCATAACAAACAAGAGTCATCTGTATACATACATGGTCCAGGCCCGGACGCGCTCACATGGCTTCGCTTCCACAGTCTCCTGACGTAGCCAGCAGTTTCTGTCTGGCGTCACCACGTAAGAGACCAAATTCACGTCTCACAATTAGTTTTATTCGCAGTGCATTCACTGAGCTAAGCTCCCATTGGTTAGTGGAGGTATTCATGCAAATACCTTTCAGAGACACAGCATGCTACGCTGACCAGCGAATAAGACATAAGGTTCACACCTGAAGGTTATTTCCATTGGCCACTTCAAAGAATGCTTCAAATCGATAAACTAGCGGGGTCAAAGCTCACACTTCTGGTCAAGGACAGGAAGTTCCTCTTCAGAATAAAACCCTATTATCCTGCCTTCAGAATAAAAGCAACATCTCAGGTTTCAATCGGGATCCCAGATTGATCATATTGTCGATAGTGCTACAGGCTCACTGAGAATGACACTAGACTTGATAGCCCCACTGAAGAAAAAGACAGTGAGGCAAAGGAGGTTTGCTCCCTGGTATAACCCTCAGACCCGCGACCTAAAGCAAACTTCACGAAAGCTCGAAAGTATATGGCGTTCCACCAATCTGGAAGAATCACGCTTAGTTTGGCGAGACAGCCTTAAAACATATAAAAAGGCTCTCCGTAATGCCAGAGCAGCCTATTACTCATCAGTAATAGAGAAAAATAAGAACAACCCCAGGGTTCTCTTTAGCACTGTAGCCAGGCTGACAGAGAAGCACAGCTCTGGGGAGCCGTGTATTCCTATAGACCTCAGTAGTAATGACTTCATGAACTTCTTCAATGAAAAGATTTGAACTATTAGAGGCAAGATTGATGATCTCTTGCCCTCAACTACTGCCGATCTGTCATCAAGAGGAGTGGCCTTAGAAACGGCTGTATGCCCTGGTGTATATTTGGATAGCTTTTCTCCCATTAACCTAGACCAATTGTCTTCTAAACCGTCTACCTGTCTCTTAGACCCCATCCCAACGAGGCTGCTTAAAGACGTGTTGCCTTTAATTGGCACCTCTCTGCTGGATATTGTTAATGTGTCTTTGCTAACAGGGCATGTACCACATTCCTTCAAAGTAGCTGGAATTAAACCTCTCCTGAAAAAGCCCACTCTTAATCCAGAAGTGTTGGCTAACTACAGACCGATCTCTAACCTTCCCTTCCTCTCTAAGATCCTTGAGAAAGTAGTCGCAAATCAGTTGTGCGACTTCCTACATCAGAATAGTTTATTTGAGGAGTTTCAGTCAGGATTTAGAAAACACCACAGCACAGAGACAGCACTGGTGAAAATTACAAATGACCTCCTAATTGCATCAGATAAAGGACTCATCTCCGTACTGGTATTATTAGACCTTAGTGCTGCGTTCAACACCATTGATCATGACATCCTATTACAGAGACTGGATCAGTCGATTGGCATTTCAGGTACCGCACTAAGTTTAAATCCTATTTATCAGATCGATCTCAATTTGTATTTGTAAACGACGAAGCCTCAATGACCACCAACGTTAATCACGGAGTTCCACAAGGTTCTGTGCTTGGACCAATTTTATTTACCTTATATATGCTTCCTTTGGGCAATATTATCAGGAAACACTGCATAAACTTTCATTGCTATGCAGATGATACTCAATTATATCTATCGATCAAACCAGAGGAGACCAACCAGCTCGCTAAAATTCAAGAATGTCTTAAAGACATAAAAACATGGATGACCTGCAACTTCCTGATGTTAAACTCAGACAAAACTGAAGTTATTTTACTGGGCCCTGAACACCTCAGAGATCAATTATCTGGTGATGTGGTTTCTGTAGATGGCATTTCCCTGGCATCCAACACCACTGTAAAGAATCTCGGCGTTATCTTTGACCGAGACTTGTCCTTTAACTCCCACGTTAAGCAAATCTCAAGGATTGCATTTTTTCATCTACGTAACATTTAAAAAATCAGGCACATCTTGTCTCAAAAAGATGCAGAAAAGCTGGTTCACGCGTTTGTTACTTCCAGACTAGATTACTGCAACTCCTTATTATCAGGCTGCTCTAATAAGTCTCTTAAATCCCTCCAGTTGATCCAGAATGCTGCAGCTCGTGTACTCACAAAAACTAAGAAAAGAGATCACATTACTCCTGTATTAGCTGCTCTGCACTGGCTCCCTGTAAAATCAAGAATCACATTTAAAATTCTTCTCCTAACCTACAAAGCCTTGATTGGTGATGCACCATCATATCTTAAGGAGCTTGTAGTACCATATTGCCCCACTAGAGAGCTGCGCTCACTAAATGCGGGGCTACTTGTGGTTCCTAGAGTCCTAAAAAGTAGGATGGGAGCCAGAGCCTTCAGTTATCAAGCTCCTCTTTTATGGAACCAGCTTCCACTTTCAGTCCGGGAGGCAGACACAGTCACCTCATTCAAGAATAGACTTAAGACTTTCCTGTTTGATAGTGCTTATAGTTAGGGCTGAATCAGGTTTGCCCTGGTCGAGCTCCTTGATATGCTGCTATAGGCTTATAGGCTGCTGGGGGATGTTTTAGGATACACTGAGCACCTATCTCCTCTTCTCTCTCTCTTTATGGATGAATTTACATCTCTCTATTGCACTTTATTAACTCTGCTTCCTCCCCGGAGTCGTTGTGACTTCATGTCTCATAGGGTCCATTGGACCTGGAGGTGTCTGATGCCTGGTGAGCCGGCCTCCCGCGTTGGCCCTGCTGATGCGCCCCCCCTCCTCTCTACCTCCTTCTGTTTCATGGATTGGAGTTCCATTCATACATTGTCATATTCATGTAATGTGTTTATGTAACTTTGTAAATGCTGTTCATTCTGTACACTTTACATCTATTGCTTCTGTCCATCCGGGGAGAGGGATCCACCTCTGTTGCTCTCCTGAAGGTTTCTTCCCTTTTTTCCCTGTCAAAGGTTATTTTTGGGGAGTTTTTCCTGATCCGATGTGAGGTCCTGGGACAGGGATGTCGTATGTGTACAGATTGTAAGGCAAATCTGAGGCAAATTAGTAATTTGTGATATTGGGCTATACAAAATAAACTGAATTGAAATTCAATTGAATTTGCACCCAAGTGAGTGCACCTTTCTAGTTCAAACTGTCTTTCCAGCAAAGATGAGCAGCGCTCTCTGTTAGACGCATAAAATCACATTTGCTCTCTTGCTCTGACCTCTGACCTTAATCATCTCTTTTTTTCTGTAAAGTTATAGCTGTGAAGCTATGACTTGAGCTCTAAGGTCCTAGCTGAACCTCACTGATGATGTTACAGTTCAATACTGGCACATTAATTTTAAATTAAATATATTATCCGGTAACTAAAAGTCCATCACACAGTCACACCCCTGCCATAGCCTCAAGCATAGCTCAACTCACAGCCAATGGCTACTGTCAGAGTTCAGCCCTTCTCTATAGATCAGGGGGAATGCAAAACATTTTACAAGAAAAGAACTACCACCATGATACTCCAGGGACTCTGTAGTTCAGCGTGTTAGCATGCTAACATTACCACTAAGCACAATGTTCTACAGCAGAGGACGATGGGGATGTCATTACATTCGCACGTATTTGGTGATGAACCAAATTATGTTGATATCTTACGATAATGGTAGAGTGAGTGAATCAATAGTACGGCTATCCATCCAAACCACGAGGGATCATCAATGTCGTGAGGCGTTGAAAAACATGGATATCTATAACACATTTTGTGGCATTTATCCAACAGTTGTTGAGTTATTTTAGTCTGAATCAAATTGCCATCCCTAGAGCCATTCCGCTATTGTGGCTAATACAAATCATCGGCAACAACCACATTTACAGAGCAGAATCCTCCCACTGACGTGTAATGAACCCGTAGGTTGCTGGATAAGAGGTCAGAGGTTGCACTTTACTTTCTTTAGTTTGACTGTCTTTTAAAAAAGAAAAAGAAAAGCCCCTTCCTTACAAAGTACACTACATCAGTCTGGTTAAACGCTCTTTGAACTGAAATAAACTTGAGTCCTCCTCCTCCTCCTCCTCCTTGTCATTTCCCCTACATTCCCTGCGCTAAGAATAAGCTCTATCAAATTCATGTGTGATTTGGCTTAACATAATTATACCCCGACACCGCTACCTCTCTATCGCTCTCTCTCGCTCTCTCTCTCTCTCTCTCTCTCTCTCTCCTTCTCTGTCTTGCTCCCTGGCGTCTCTTGTGGTCCTATAAACGGTAGACAATTAGCAGGGAAGGGTAGTTTTATTAATTAGCCGGTAACAAGGGATGAGTAAAAGAGAGATTGATTGATGGATGGAGATGTTGAGCTTACAGAAAGTCAAATTGTATGTCTTCACTGCGGTTAAGGAGTAGTATTGTGATATTGAACACATGTGGACAGGAGTAGTCTGAAAAAAACAACTAAAAACATCGTATTTCACATCCAAATGTTCTCTTTGAGACTCCTAGACAATGGAGAATTACCAACAAATGTATTTCCTCAATATTAACACAGGCAAGACAATCCTTTTATATATTTATACCGAAAATAGCCCTCGACTCAGGCCTTTCAATGAGACTGTATTGACGCAGTAGGTCCTCTGAGATAAAAAAGAAGTCCCCAACAAGGAAGTTGAAGTACTTTTTCACCAGTACGATGCGAAAATGCAGTGCAAGAATTACGTAAAAACAGCATGCACAGTTCACTATGCACACAAAGAATAATCTGCATTGCTGTGTTCCATCTGTCATATGTTTAAAAAATGGTTAGATACCTTCATACAGCTGTTTCCAGTCCTTGGGCTAAGCTGATTAACTAGTTGTTAGCTGTAAACATGTGCAGGTTTCATTGACTGGATAGGGTTTATTAGGCTCCTCCTAAATATACCCTTGTCCACAAAGAACAAAAACCTCTCCAGACAGAATGTCCAATGGCCTCAGATTAGCGACACAATACATGAAATGATCGGAGCCCACATTTTATGTTAATGCTAGCTGTAGTGACTAGCCCCGTTCTGTGACCGACATGTAACGAATGGGCGATCTCAAGCCATATATTACAAATGGGTTGAATACATTTTCAGTGTTTCGAATGCAAATCCTTGAAACAAATTTAGATCTGGTTTCACTGTGAACGGACTGATTCCCCTGTCGACGTGGGGATTGGCCGGATGGAGAATAACATCCTTTCTCAATGTATTCCAAACAGTTGTGCAGTATGTTTGCATCCGACTGGCCTTCAAAACCCCTTGAATCTGTGACTCAAACCTTCCTGAATGCCATTTCCTTTTCTGACAGGCACTTTTCCTGTCACGCAATTCGCTACTGCCAGAACAGGTGTACAGAAGACGCCATCTCCACAGCGCTTCACTCCACCCTCTCCCACCTCGACAATAAAAACACTTACGTGAGAATGCTGTTCATTGATTTCAGTTCGGCATTCAACACCAATATACCCTCCAAACTGAATGCCACTAGGTGACCTTGGCAACAACACCTCCCTCTGCAGCTGGATACTGGATTTTCTGGATTTCCTAACCATGTATGTTATGTATGTTAGGTTAGGTAATCACACCCTCACCCTGAGCACTGGCGTTCCACAGGGATTCAGTTTAATTCAGTTTATTTTGTATAGCTCAATATCACAAATGATAAATTTGCCTCAGAGGGCTTTACAATCTGTACACATACGACGTCCCTGTCTCAGGACCTCTCATCGGATCAGGAAAAACTAACCTTTCACAGGGAAAAAAGGGAAGAAACCTTCAGGAGAGCAACAGAGGAGGATCCCTCTCCCCGGATGGACAGATGCAATAGATGTCATGTGTACAGAATGAACAGAGTTATAGAGTTACAACATATTCAATGAATATGACAATGTATGAATGGAACTCCAATCCATGAAACAGAAGGAGGTAGACAGTAGGGGGGGGCGGGGCGCATCGGCAGGGCCAACGCGGGAGGCCGGCTCACCAGGCATCAGACACCTCCAGGTCCAATGGACCCTATGAGACGTGAAGTCACAACGACTCCGGGGAGGAAGCAGAGTTAATAAGGTGCAATGGAGAGATGTAAATTCATCCATAAGGAGAGAGAGAAGAGGAGATAGGTGCTCAGTGTATCCTAAAACATCCCCCAGCAGCCTATAAGCCTATAGCAGCATATCAAGGGGCTGGACCAGGGCAAACCTGATGTCAGCACTATTAAAGAGGAAAGTCTTAAGTCTACTCTTAAATTAGGTGACTGTGTCTGCCCCCCGGACTGAAAGTGGAAGCTGGTTCCATAAAAGAGGAGCTTGATAACTGAAGGCTCTGGCTCCCATCCTACTTTTTAGGACTCTAGGAACCACAAGTAGCCCCGCATTTAGTGAACGCAGCTCTCTAGTGGGGCAATATAGTACTACAAGCTTCTTAAGATATGAGGGATGTGTGCTGAGTCCTCTGCTCTACTCCCTGTTCACCCACGGACAGGGAGTATGGGTGAGGGTCCTTACAAACTGCATCACAGTTTGGTGTGGGAACTGCTCTGCTTCAGATCGTTAACTCCTACAGAGGGTGGTAAAAACTGCCAACGCATCACCGGCACTTTACTCCCTGACATTGAGTCCATCCACCTCAAGCGCTGCCTGCGGAAGGGACGCAGCATCGTCAGGGACCCAACACACCCCAGCCACAGACTGTTTGCCCTCCTTCCCTCTGGGAGGCGCTACAGGAACCTTCGTTCCAGGACCAGCAGGCTCAGGAACTGTTTCTTCCCCTCAGCGGTCAACATCCTCTACTCTGCACAACGTTGACATCCCCTATCCTCCCCCATCACACTTACACCTTAATGTTTACATATAGACACTTGCGCCTTAACTTTACTGTTCATACATACTGTTTATATAAATTTATACATATCCACTGTATATATACTGCTTTCTTTGCACTGCTCTGGTCAGATGCTAACCCACATTTCGTTGCCTCAGTACCTATACTATGTGCAATTACAATAAAGTTTAATCTGAATCTATTATGTCTAAATGCGAAGATGAGTGCTAAGTAGCAAATCACTTCAACACAGGTGTGAATGTATGGATTCACGTTCATGTATGTGGGTGTGACCAGGTATCTGACAGTATTTTGTTTCATGCAGCAATGTGTAGCAGGTTTAAATTGCCTTTTGATCGGTTATGCTTGTTGTTTGTGAGGTTCCGTCTGTGTGTGTGAGAGTTATGTGTGTGTATGAGAGAGAGATTCCACTGATCTTTTTCTATCTTTCTCTCCGTCTCTGTTCATTCATTATTAATCCATCAGCAGTGTCCTGCCCTACTCCCTGCTCATTTATTATGGCTGCGCAGTAGAAACACACTGGTAGGGGCATCCTGTGCTTTAGGTGGCACATCTCAGGTGATGTAACATGCGGCCATCTTGGAAATCCAGGGCTCTCCACAACATCGGCTGCAAACAACTGGACAGCCTCAGCATGAAATCAACCAGAGAGGAATGGAAAAGATAATAAATAAAGACTAGCTGTGTCTTCTCTGCAATCGTTACATGACGTTTTACGAGAGAAACATTAGCACGTCAGAATCAGAATCAGGTTTATAGGCCATGTATGCGTGCACATACATGGAATTTGACTCCGGATACACGTACACTCTCGTTGTACATATTTACATGTAATATACAAATAAGATACATATAAAAAATACATTAAAGACAACAGAGTAGCAACATTAACATTTAACATCTATGTACAATATAAAAAACAATGACAATGAATCTGGGATGTTAGTGCAGAAAGGGGGTGGTAGTGCAGATTGAGGTGACTGATTACTTGTTCATCAGAGTGACGGCCAGTGGAAAGAAGCTGTTCCTGTGTCTGGTGGTTTTGGCGTAGGCTACAGTGCTCTGTAGCGCCTACCAGAGGGGAGCAGTTGGAACAGCTTCCTTCTGTAAGCATACCCCCTCCCCCCCCCACGCAGAGTACACACACCTAACCAAGCCGGTGGATTACTCACTGTATAGCCTCACCAGTGGCTGCCCTCCATCTAGTGGTTACTGTGATAACTTACTGTAATTTCATTACTGAAAGAAGTCATCACTACAAGGTCACTGGGAGAAGCCCTGTGTGTCGTCTTCTCACAAGCTTTGGTGCAAAGGGGCCTCCAGCAGGAGCAGCATATAGCGGTGAGGTCCAGGTTGAGTTCCAATAGTTCATGCTTTCAAAGGCAGAATGGGCAACTTAACAAATGCATGTTTTTACCTGCTTAACATTTTCTACACTGGGATTTTTTTAGCCTGCCTCAGCCTGAAACATTGACAATAACCTCTCCCTTTTATTGTTTCCTCTTCTCGCCTCCTTACACGGGGGAAGAAACTAGAGGCGCACTCTGAACCGTCATCTTGTATTGCAATTTTTGGGAAACAAGAAGAGGAGCAGAGGAGGTGGTCTGCGAGAGGAGCGGGAAGGGAACAAGGAGGTCAGAGGGGGCACACGGACAGCTCGAGGTAGAGAGGAGGAGTAGACAGAGATTGAGGAGGGGGGAGAGGGGGATGGGGGCACTGCAGTGTTTTTGGTCTCTTGCAGTTCTCTCTTTTGGCCCTTAGATGTCCCCGTGCACCACCCTGCAGTATAAAAGATCCAAGAACAGATGCAGAAACTGCACCGTACAGTGTGTGTGTGTGTGAGAGAGAGAGTGAGAGAGAGAAGGCATGAGAGACATTAAGGTACAGACTCTCTCTCTTTCTGTAGCAACAATGCAGTTTTATGCCCTTGATCTTCCCTCCGTCACTGACGTAAGAGGTCACTTTCTGTTGTCTCGTTGAAAAAAGGAATGATGGTTGGACATTTCGGGAAATTCACTTCATCCCTTTCTGAGTGAGTCGAGAAGATTCATCTCAGTCTCATGTCCATGAGAGCTGGAGTCAGGACGTGGTTAGCCTAGCTTAGCATAAAGGCCCCCCCCCCCCCCCCCCCCCTCGGTTACTGTTGCTATGCTTTTCAAGCTTTAGGTTCAGGCACAGTACATAAGCAGTTTCCATCCACCTGTTTTATGTGAGATAAAAAAAAAAATAGAAAAGATGATGTATTGATGAAAACCAAGAGTGCAATGGAAACAGGTTTAGAGAATAAAATAAAATGAACTTGTGTCTCATTTGAATTTTTACTTGCGTAATTTAAAGAACATTGTTAAAGGGATCTTGCCAACAACTGCCTCTGTTGTTGTGCATAATACAATAAAGAAACTTGAAACCTAGATTTCAAGATTCCTAGTATTTTTTTTCCCATTTCATATCTCCAAAGACAAACTGCAAACTAGAGCAGTAAAAAAGGTACAAAACTAGGGAGTCGATGTCGGCCCTTAGGAAAGGCTTGAGGAGCACTTTCCTATTATAAAATAACATCTTATTTTAATAAACATATGTATTGTTGCGTAATAATTTATATTGTGTGAATTGATTACAATTATTGATACATTACTTTGTTCATTACTTTCATGTTTCAACTGGTAAATGTGGGGCTCATGTTTATTTATTTATATTTTGTTTGTATATTATCTCACAAATTACTGTTAGCCATTGTGCTATAATAATATAATATATAATTATTGATTAGGTTTTGCATTGTTAATCTGAATATGCAAAGTAATTAGTAACTAAAACTGTCATATAAATTGAGTGTGTTGTTACAGGCACTTTTTCTCAGGCTGCGGGTAATTAAACTTGAATCTCGGTAAACTCTTGCAGGCCTTGGGCAATCCTTTTTGCTTAACTCACTTTAGCCGGAGCAAAGTGCCTCACTGTGGCCTCCAGACAGGACAAGTTTGCTCAAACGTGACAACGCACCTTACTGTTCGAAAGAAAGCTAATCTCGAGATGTGTCGCAAAAAGATAAATGCAAATTAGGTGCCTTTCTATCACCTGGTTTGGAGCGATTCAGCTAGATTGCATAGGTCTGTCAGAAGTTGGCGCAATACTCACTGGCCTCACCTCTACCAAAATTCTCTTCTATTGGACTTCTACAACCGAGTAGGCCTTTCGGAATCTTAAATCCAGGTTCACCTCAGCACCAATCCTCCAAGTCCCGGACCCTGACAGACAGTTCATGGTGGAGGTGGATGCCTCCGACGTGGGCGTTGGGGTCATTCTGCTCGGCTGCTGACCAGAATCTCGTTTCCTGCGCCTTTTTCTCTCGTCGGCTTTCCCCGGCCGAGAGAAATTAGTGTCAGTTCCAGGGGGAGGAGTAACCTACCTCCGGTTTCTCTTCCATCCTTCCTGACACCTGCCAAATCGCTGCTCTCACCTGGAAGATTGAGGAATGAGTAAGGGCCGCGGCTGAGGGCCAAGCCGGTCCCAGCACGAACCGCCTGTTCGTTCCTCAGGCCCTTCAGTCGAACGTCCTCTAGTGGACCCACTCTTCCAAACTTACCTGCCACCCGGGCATCCTACGGACCTAGGATGTGCTTCGGCAGCGCTTCTGGTGGGTCTCACTCAATGAGGACTCCAGTCTTCTCAACAAGGCCCGGCTGATCTCCTGCAACCTCTCCCAGTACCTCATCGCCGATGGTCCCACATCTCCCTGGACTTTGTCACTGGTCTACCACCATCAGAGAGGCACAACGCCATCCTGACAGTGATCAACAGGTTTAGCAAGCTGGCGCATTTTATTCCCCTGCCCAAACTCCCGTCAGCTAAAGAGATGGTAGAACTCATCTCGCTGCACATCTTCTGTCTGCATGAGATCCCAGTCGACGTAGTCTCTGACCGAGGTCCTCAGTTTACCTCCATCTTCTGGAGGGAATTCTACACGCTACTGGGGTCCACTGTTAGCCTGTCCTCTGGTTTTCACCCCCAGTCCAATGGTCAGACGGAGAGGAAGAACCAGGAGATGGAGACGGCCCTCCGCTGCCTGGTCTCCCGAAATCCTGCCTCTGGGTCCCGCCAACTACTGTGGGTGGAATACGCGCACAACACCCTGATCAGCTCTGCCACATGCTTGTCACCCTTCCAGTGCGCATATAGGTTTCAGCCCCCTCTGTTTCCTGTGTTATAGAAGGAAGTTTCCTGCCCTTCAGTCCAGACCTTCATCCTCCGCTGCCCCCAGACCAGCACAAAGGCCCGATCAACCCTGCTTCGGTCTGCTGACCGCTACACAACAGCGGCTAACTAACACCGCAGTCCAGCCCCTATCTACCAAGTGGGTCAGAAGGTCTGGTTGTCGACCCGGGACCTACCATTGCGGGTCGAATCAAAGAAACTGGGCCCAAGATTCATCGGGCGCTTCAACATCGAGCAGATCATCAACCCGGCAGCAGTGAGACTCAAGCTCCCCAGATCCATGCGCATCCATCCCACTTTCCACATGTCCACGGTCAAGCCGGTCCGGGAGAGTTCTCGCCTGCTTCATTCCCGTCGCTGGGGGTGAGGTTTTCAGTACCTGGTCGACTGGGAGGGATACGGCCAGGAGCAGAAACAATGGGACCCAGCTCGTAACATCTGCAACCCCTGAAATGCCAATCGACTGATCCAGTCTCTGTAATAGGATGTCATGGTCAATGGTGTCCAAAGCAGCATTAAGATCTAACAAAACAAGTACAGAGATGAGTCCTCTATCTGATCCATCACAATGAGACGTGGTATTGAATCAAATGCAGAAGGAAACACTTCTTTAAATAAAAATAATAGCACATTTTTCAACATCGCTTTGTCCCTGATTTTTTAAATGTTACGTTGGTGAAAAAAGGCAGATTTTTTCCCCGTGGGAGTTAAAGGACCTGATCAAAGATAAAGCTGAAATTCTTTACCGTGGTGCCGGATGCCAGGGTAATGCCATCTAGAGAAACTATATCATTAGATAATTTATTTCTAAGGTTTTCTTGGCCAAGTAAAATAAAATCAGGAAGTTGCAGGACATCCAGGTTCTTATGTCTAAGACTGCTTGGTTTCGTCTGGCTTTATCGATAGATATAGTTGAGTATCATCTGCATAATAATGAAAGTTTATGGAGTGTTTTCTGATTATAGGTAATAATTATGTAGAAAGTCACACAACTGATTTGCAACTACTTTCTCAAGGATCTTATCATGAATTTCTTTTGTAACAAGCTTTAATACATCCAGTTGTGTGAATGAAAGTGTTTCATAACAATGAATAAAATAGATATGAAAAATGGAATTATAACTTTATAACATTTTTTATTTTTTGTAGAGCTGTCCAAATCGCTGTTCATTTGATTTCTTTTTTAATAAAATATTTATAATTTTGTGATCTTATTCCAATGGAGCTAAACCTACACTAACCTATTTATATTGTGATGTTTTAAGAAGAGCTTTGCTAAAGCAATGAACCTGTTTCAGTTCGTTATAGGCACCAATTATTTATTCTGTTCTTATCCAACTTTTGCTCAGAGGGATCTTTTTTTCCCCTCCCCTTTCAGTGGTCTGGTTGAGCCATTGTACAGCATCGTATTCTCCATGGACAAAACAAGACTGTTTATGCAAACCCTCAGCGGATATCACAATTGGTTTCAGTAAAAACGAAATGTATCGGAATTACTCTAAAAATGATTAGTCAGTTCTGTCATTCAGTTCAAAATGTACCTGTCTAATGTCTTATGATGTTCTATTGCCAATATGACCCTTCTTCTCCATTCGGTCAATAGCGGACCCAATCGGCTTGAGCTCAGAGCACATTTACTGGGTAAAAGCTACACAAACACATCGTCAGTTTGTAATAAATTATCAATCACCTCAAACCACTAAAAGGATTAAATAATAAATAGAATGTAAATTATGCGTGAACTAGGAATGCTGGTTGTGTAACTACCGTTTGTAAATTATGGAAGTTACAGAACAGACACCAGTCTGCTGGTTGAAAGGCTGTGTTTGTTTGACCCATCCAAACTCCAACTCCCACCCAACCTATGAGGACTTTCTCACTCTTTATGGTAAATCGTAAATGGACCTGGACTTGTATAGATCTTTTCTAGTCTTCCAACCACTCAAAGCGCTTTAACACTACATGACATCATTCACACCGATTCATACACTGATGGGAGGAGCTAAGGGTCCACCTGCACATCAGCAGTAACTAACATTCACACACATTCACACAACATAGAACAGCTACAGGAGACATTTTGGTGTTAGGTGTCTTGACCAAGGACACATCGACATGGGCTAGCGGAGCCGTGGATTAAAACGCTGATCCTCTGATTGAAGGACAACCCTGCTCTCCACTGAGCCACAGTCACCCCTAAATTTATACTGGACTATACTGCGTCAGTTACTCTGACCCTCTAATAATGATGCCGAAGGGTTTACATTGGAGCTTGTTGAAAGCCTTACATGGGGGCGCAAAAAGGGTACCTTGGTGCGTAGGTATCACGTGAGGATGGCTTGTCTCTTTGTGAATTGGTGCAATGTCAAAACAAACACAGGTCTCTCCAGGTTGACTTTGCCTTATTCTGTCCATGTGTGTACTTTGAACGTGTCTGTACTTTGTGCGCATGTGTCCCTCCTCTATCATTCTCATACCGCAAAGAGCTCCGTAGCTCCTTAATCAGCATTTTAACTTCATTAACTGAGTGTGCGTAGGGGTGTGTGTGTTTACATGTGCTCATGTATTGTCCATCTCTGTGACTTTTTTGCATAGGTCTGTGTTTGTGAAAGTGTATGTGTGAAGGATAGTACATGTGTTCATGTATGTGACCATGTGACTGCTTACCAGAAAACTAATAGCCATTCATTATTATTCATTACCAAAAAGAAATAGGCGTAAGAAGAGAAAGCAGAAGTCACAGAGAGGATTTGGAAATAATTGTATACATTGTACAAAATGTGATATTGTTAAATGTGATATAGATAATTACATGATTTGAAGCATTTTATTTGTTTTGAAAGTAGAGAAAGTAGAGACATATTTTAAAAACTTAAAGATAATGTTGTTGAAATTGCTGCACATAGAAGCTCACAAGGACTTATAACTGACCAAATGTTGCTTTTATGTGGCAAAAGATGTCAGAAATATATATAACATATTGTGACCTGGAAAATATTCAACTTTAAGGTTTTCAAAGCTGAGGTCATCACATTTAAAGGCTTTTGGGAAACACCTCTTAAGCTTTAGTTGAGGATGGGTTCTATGATCTTTGATTGTATGTTCAAACTTAGCCCTGCTCTGCTTTCTCGGTAAGTTTAGAAAAGGCTGCTCTTCATGAAATAGATCTTACATAGAGATTAGTTGTTACTTAACATTTACACTCCTTAACTCCTGGTTATTACTGTTGAGTGCTCACTGGAGACAATGTTCTCGTCACCCTTGCTAACTGAAACGGTTGTCTCCGGGAACCCAGGAGGGAGAGGGAGAGGGAGTCCAGTCTACGGTTTCAAAAGTAGTGCGTCACCAAACATGCCAAACCTGGTGCACGCCCCTCCCTCATTTCCAGTTACAGCCTGACGGCTTCTCTCATCCAGGTAGTATCCTACTGCCTACTCACCGTAGCAGCGAACAGTGAGGTTGAGGACAAGGTCAAAAGTTCCCTAACGTGCTTTTCCCAATGAGTGTCTCTTTAACTCTGCCAGTCTTTGCTCACAGGTTCTTCACTGGGGGTACTCACAGTGGAGATTCTCATTCCACCTGGCGTGCCATCCCGTGGTGACACACACAGTCTCTGCTGCACCAATAATCAGGTGGTCTCCCATGGAGGTGGACGGCAAGTTCGGAGCTTGTCCCACCTGCTCTCAACATAAGAGAGCAGGTGGACGCTCATCGCCCATGGTTTTAAGACTGCTCATCTCATTTCATTAACTGAAATGACCCTTACTAGAGAAACCACAGAGAGTATGCTACATGTTACATGGGTATTCCATTAAATTAAATGCATAGCCCAAAATCACAAATTATCCTCAGAGGGCTTTACAATCTGTATACATACAACATCCCTGTCCCAGGACCTCACATTGGATCAGGAACCCCCCCCCCCCCCCCCCCCCCCCCCCCCAAAACCTTTCATGGGGAAAAAAGGGAAGAAACCTTCAGGAGAGCAACAGAGGGGGATCCCTCTCCCCGGATGGACAGAAGCAATAGATGTCGTGTACAGATGAACAAAGTTACAGAGTTACATAAACACATTACATGAATATGATAGAAATGTATGAATAATTAGGAGTAGGCATGGACCATAATCCAGATTTCGACAATCCATGTAAACAGAATGAGGTAGAGAGGAGGGTCATCAGCAGGGCCATAGCAGGGCCATAGCAGGAGGCAGGGCCACAGAGGGAGGAAGCCGGCCATTAGGCAGGAGGCATCGCGAAAGAGGCTGGCCAATGAAGCATGAGGCCAGGCCCTTGAGGCAGGAGACACAAAGAAGGAGGCAGTGCCAATGAAGAAGGAGACTAGGCATAGGCCAGGGGCAGGATGCAGGATACAGGGGCAAGGATTCAGGGGGCAGGGCCCAGGAACCAGGACTGGCTCCAGACACAGCCAGCTCCAATGGACCCTGTGAGGCGAAAAGGCACAAAGACTCCGGGGAAGAAGTAGAGTTAGTAATGTGCAATGAAGAGACGTGAATTTGTCCACAAGGAGAGAGAGAAGAGGAGAGAGGAGCTCAGTGTATCCTAAAACGTTCCCCAGCAGCCTATAAGCCTATAGCAGCATATCTAGGGGCTGGACCAGGGAAAACCTGATTCAGCACTAACTATAAGCACTATTAAAGAGGAAAGTCTTAAATCTATTCTTGAATGAGGTGACTGTGTCTGCCTCCCGGACTGAAAGTGGAAGCTGGTTCCATAAAAGAGGAGCTTGATAACTGAAGGCTCTTGCTCCCATCCTACTTTTTAGGACTCTAGGAACCACAAGTACCCCCGCATTTAGTGAGCGCAGCTCTCTAGTGGGGCAATATGGTACTACAAGCTCCTTAAGATATGATGGTGCATCACCAATCAAGGCTTTGTAGGTGAGGAGAAGAATTTTAAATGTGATTCTTGATTTTACAGGGAGCCAGTGCAGAGCAGCTAATACAGGAGTAATGTGATCTCTTTTCTTAGTTTTTGTGAGTACACAAGCTGCAGCATTCTGGATCAACTGGAGGGACTTAAGAGACTTATTAGAGCAGCCTGATAATAAGGAGTTGCAGTAACAAACGCGTGAACCAGCTTTTCTGCATCTCTTTGAGACAAGATGTGCCTGATTTTTGAAATATTACGTAGATGACAAAATGCAGTCCTTGAGATTTGCTTCACGTGGGAGTTAAAGGACAAGTCTCGATCAAAGATAACGTTGAGATTCTTTACAGTGGTGTTGGATTCCAGGGCAATTCCATCTACAGAAACCACATCACCAGATAATTGATCTCTGAGGTGTTCAGGGCCAAGTAAAATAACTTGGTTTGATCGATAGATATCATTGAGTATCATCTGCTTTGTTTTGTGTTTCCTGATAATATTGCCTAAAGGAAGCATATATAAGGTAAATAAAATTGGTTCAAGCACAGAACCTTGTGGAACTCCGTGATTAACGTTGGTGGTCATCGAGGCTTCATCGTTTACAAATACAAATTGAGATCGATCTGATGAATAGGATTTAAACCAACTTAGTGCGGTACCTGAAATGCCAATAGACTGATCCAGTCTCTGTAATAGGATGTCATGATCAATAGTGTGAAACGCAGCACTAAGGTCTAACAAAACAAGTACAGAGAGGAGTCCTTCATCAACACTAAGGTTAACAAAACAAGTATAGAGATGATGTATAGAGTGCACTTTTATAGAGCTTTTGGAGGCCCATCAGGACTAACTAACATTTTATACATTCACGACCCTGCACATTTGCCCAATATACTACACGTATATATAAATGTGTATACGTATTTATACATATACGTATTTATATATCACAGGAATCAAGTTGTTATATATATATATATATATATATATATATATATATATACATATACATATATACATATACTTCTATATATACTGTATATATTATACATTTATGGTAATGACATGAGGACGATCCCTTATTTCAATTTGATTGGAGTAACATCAAATGTACCTAATTCATTCATTATACATACATTCATAATAAGTTATGCATAGAGTTCCATAAGTACTTGCAGTATTTTTCCCCTCGTGGCTGACGAGGTCACATGTTGACCGTAAAAAGTCAAACGTGTATTTCCGGCAGAGACAAGTGATGGTGCCGCTGTCCGTGGTGCTGAAATCGGAGGGGTCAGCTTCTCCGGCCCTCAGTACTGATTCTCTGCTGAGCCTTATTGTCCAGTGCACGTTCAGCACCGCGAACAGCATGTCTGCGGCAGTGTGTCCCAAGAACAATGTCATGTGTAAAGGTATAAGGTAGTTCTATCTAATTTTTCCATCATTATTCTGGCCGCCTTTATGAATAATTGATATCATATACATTGATCTGTCATGTTGTTCATTCTGTACACATGACATCTATTGTACATCTGTCCAACCTGATAGAGGGATCCTCCTCTGTTGAAGTCCAAAGCCTCCCCCCAACACCTCTATAAAACAGGTTCAACACAAATAATGAACATAATAACCTTCAGGTCTTATTGCAGGACTGTTGTGTTCGTCTGCATTAGTTGTAGGTGTACCTAATAAACTGGCATCTGACAGTCTGTCTGTCTGTCTGTCTATCTATCTGACTTGTTGTCAATATATTAAAGACTGTGAAAGCTTACAAGACCATAGAGGCCTCGGGTAAAATGTGCGTGTGTGTGTTTTATTGACGTTGTAGTGGACCCTATACAGCAGAGCACAGTGCTGCAGACGGTTCTCAACAGACCAACACAGCACATTAGCTCTGCTCTAGTGTGTGTGTGTGTGTGTGTGTGTGTGAGAGTGTGTGAGAGAGAGAGAGAGGCAGCAGAGATGAAAAGGGGAGGTGGAGATAGAAATGGAGAGAATGCACCATGCGAGAGAAAAAGAGTAAGAGAGAGAGAGAGAGAGAGAGAATTGGGAGAGCACTAATTATCTGACGGTCTGCAGTCTTTTCCCCCCATTTTGTGGAGCTCAGCAAATACGCGTTCTGCTTCTGGCCTCTCTCTCTCTCTCTCTAGCTGGTGGTGGAGGAGGGACTATCATGGAAAGGAAAAGAGAGAAAGAGGGAGAGAGAGAGAGAGAGAGAGCGAGAGGGGGAATGGGGCGGTGGGCGTGAACCACTCTATCATACCCTTCGTGCTTCGCTCTAATTGAGCCAAGTGTTTTAGTAGATTGGAAGACGGTGTGGAGGAAGGGAGTGATGCAGCAGAGAGAGAGAGAGAGAGAAAGAGAGAGAGTGAGAGAGAGAGAGAGAGAGAGAGAGAGAGAGAGAGAGAGAGAGAGAGAGAGAGAGAGATAGAGAGAGAGAGAGAGAGGACAGATGAGAGCTTTGGTAAAGGAGACTCATTTCCAAGCAGGACACTGAACCAAATTTTGAAGAGTGTTAAAGGACAGGCACTCCTTTTCCGAGATTTAAAAAAATGTTTTGACGACGTGTGGTGGATGTTTTTACCACCCACGACATAAAATAAATAAAGAAAGAAAAAAAGAAAGAAAGAAAAAATGCTGACACTAAATTACGTCCATAATTTATGACACGGAAAGAAATAGTTTTACAGAATGAAGGGGTCCGTAAGTACGTTTTAATGTTAATACGTCTTGACATATATATGGTAATATGTACCCATCCGTTTTCTGATCCAGCTCATGTTGGGTTTCACCATGAAGTTTGAACCTCTAGGTTGCACCGGTACTTTAGCAACGCGTAAACCGGTTGCTAACATCAACAGCTCTGGCCAATCAACTATGGAACTCCAGCGTCACAACGACTTCCAAATACCGCACAATTTAGAAGGAGCAGGAAATAAGTGATTTCGCTGACCTAATTTTGTAATTTGAGGTCTACAAAACATGGCTGAAGTTTCAGGTCATATATTCAGTTCATATATATATATATACTGTATAGAAAAATATATTCAGGTCATATATTCCGTATCCTCCCTTTTTCTCTTCCTATTAAACAGATCAATTAGCAGGCTAACGTTAGCTTCTTCTGTTGGTCCAGTTAGCTTCACAGCAGTAACAACCAGCGGTTCGTGGGTGTCAATGTTTAACTAATCTCTAGAACTAGTTGTATAAAGCAAACATGTCCGATGTAAAATCGGTAATGGTTTTTAAGTAGTAAATAAAAACAAGTTAACAATTAAAGTAACAAAAACTGAAGAAATGAACTTGTGTTTTTGTGTATGTACTGACTGGCTTGTTAGTGCACTGTGCATCTAAGGTCAGGCGGACGGGTCCGAACCGTGGAAGACGTGATCAGGAACGACCTCCGGGTGCTGCATAATGAAGCGAACGCGGATATCGAGGCCGCTAACTGCTGCGTAGCTGTCTCAGCTAGTTGGGTTTAGGAGCTCTGTTGACGTTAACTTGACTGACGAGACTAGGGTGTGAAAAAGAGTCACGTGACCAACGACCATAGCCGGTGTAGAAGAAGTGGACGTAGTCGTCGTGACATGACCCGTTGGCTTGTGGACTGGTTTGTGGTTTCTGAAGC
The DNA here is from genome assembly GCF_009769545.1 of Cyclopterus lumpus. NCBI lineage: Eukaryota > Metazoa > Chordata > Actinopteri > Perciformes > Cyclopteridae > Cyclopterus > Cyclopterus lumpus. Next base: position 10,456,283 of record NC_046973.1, read on the forward strand.
CTTGAGTTGAGCAATATCGCCATCGTCATTTGGATTACGGCCGTCGCCAAGTTGTTTTTTTTTGGAAACGATGAACAGAAGTTACCATATTTTGGAAAGCGGAGATGTGATGGCTCTGGTAGTGGCAGCAACCTGTCACTACTAGAGCTTGCGTGACCATGCCCTGAGGCAGAGGAAGAGACAGGTCTACCAGGGTGTAAAAGCATACACTGCAAATTCAGTTTCATAATTGGCCCCTTCAGTTGAAATCGTAAACCAAAATTACTGCATTTTCACAAGATGCAGTGAGACCGTGATGGTCTGTTGGCGCGCTGACCACGAACAACTGTAGGTGAAGGAGTAGCTCATTCCCCCCCTTTCAAATCTGCTGGCCTTTCCCTTTTAAACCTCTGCCATACACATATATTTTTTCCTGTTGCAACATGACAACTTCCCATGCTGCGTAAAGATTTACATTTTGTTTTATTCCCCCCAAGGTTGGTGTGGTGGAAAAACTGGACAGAGGGCGTTCCTCTTTCCCACATGCAGATGACCATGTAGATGCAGATGCATGCAGTTTCCAGCTAATTCTGTTTTTTGAGCATTTACTGTGAAAAAAACCTCTCTCTCACTGCTCCTCAGTTCACTGACTGTTATTTCTTTTCATTTCAATCCACGGATGCAGCAGATTCATCTGGAGCAGAGAGCCACGATGTGCGGAATGTGAATAGATTTGTTCAGCGGCAACGGCAGTTTTGACCTTATTACCGGATCAAATGATCCGGTAATATGAATTCAATCAGTCAGTCAGTCAGTCAGTGATTCAGCGGGCACATCTATTGATTCATAAAATCCGCATCCCACATACACTCTCTCTCTCTCTCTCTCTCTCTCTCTCTCTCTCTCTCACACACACGCACACACACAAGCGCCTCGACTCCTCCTCTCCTCTCTTCTCATCCTCTTCTCTTCTTTCCTCCTCCTCCTCTCAGTTGGCCCTGTGACTCCTTGCCGGGACGGTATAACAGTAGCCTACCGAGCGAGGGACCAGGCGGTGGATGGGGAAGGGAAGTAGCCGCAGCAGCAGCAGCAGTCGGGCGCGCCGACCGAAGCATGCTCCAGCGCAGTCATGACTTGCTCGGCGTCAGATAGCGAGAAGATCGTGATCAACTGCGGCGGGATCCGACACGAGACCTACCGGAGCACCCTGAAGACGCTGCCGGGCACACGCTTGTCCTGGCTGACCGAGCCCGACGCCTACAGCAACTTCGACTACGACCCCAAATCCGACGAGTTCTTTTTCGACCGCCACCCGGCCACCTTCGCCTTCATCCTCAACTACTACCGCACTGGCAAGCTCCACTGCCCCAACGATGTGTGCGGGCCGCTCTTCGAGGAGGAGCTCGCCTTCTGGGGCATCGACGAGACGGACGTGGAGGCGTGCTGCTGGATGAACTACCGGCAGCACCGCGACGCCGAGGAAGCCCTGGACAGCTTCGAGACCCCCGAGCCGGACGCGCCGGAGGACGATCCGGCGCTCACCGGCGGGGCGGACGGCGACCTGAAGCGGCTGTGCATGCAGGAGGACGGCCGCAGGACGACAAGGTGGGAAGTGTGGCGGCCCTTCATGTGGGCGCTGTTCGAGGACCCGTACTCCTCCAAATACGCGCGGGTGAGTGACCAGAAAAGTGTCCGTTCTGTATCCCCCCCCCCCCCCCCCCCCCACATACACACACTTTTTTCTCCGCATGTTTCTCTGCGCCTTTACTAATACTCCTGCGCTCGCATGCGCCGTTTGGCACCGTTTCGGACCACTGCGCATTGTTGCGCGTAAAGTTACCCTCTGAAAGCGTTGTTGGAGGAGCGGGAGGATGTCAAATTCACTGCAATGTTTTCTCCCTTCCTCTCCCGTGTTTCACCTCCCCCGCTGCTCTTTTCTTTTTAATCTCCCCCATTGGTATCATCGGGTGAAGACTTGACCACCGCTGATGCGTCAGTGCGCATCAGTGCAGCCTTCTCTCTGTCTCCCTCTCCCTCTCTCTCCATCCAGTGTCCTCATGTGCGCACGTATGTGCCAAATGATTTATTCTGCAAAATGGTGGCACAACTCTGATTTGGGGTCCAGTTCTCTGCACCATCCGTCCACATATGGTCCAGTAATCTATTTAAACACAGAGTAACTGAAGGGGGAAACCCAAAGGTTGGTGGGTAGTGTCGCTCCATGCGTCTGCTCTTTCTCTCACATGCTATAGATGAAACAAAACCAAAGTGTGCACCTCACACTGCATCTAATAGCATGCTGTGCCTCTGTGTGTGTGTTACTCTTTACTCATGAGTGTGCGTATAGTTCTGTGTGCTGGCTGGTTACCTGTGCCCGAGTGTCTGGATGTGATGCTGCAAACACCGTTGTGCCACAAAACATTGCTCTTCCTCTCTGCATTTGTCAGTTTGCTGCTTCATTGGTGTAGACTGGAGAACAACATGAGCGACTCCGATCTCACCGTCAGTTTCCACGTATTAGAGTTAACATATAACATAACTGGTACCTGGCAGGAACGGCACTGCTTCACAGCACAGATGGGGAATTCTTTGTGGCTTAAAAAAGAAAGAAAGAAAAAGAGGTCTAGTGGAAATGCAGGACATAGTGTACCCTTTATGTAGTAAAGTCGAGGGTAAGGGTCAGGGGGTGGATTGGCATGTATTGGGCAGATTACTTTACTGCGATCGACCGGCGGTTAGTGGCAAACCAACGGTTTAAGGGTGGCCGATGTACACCCTTGGCTTTTGCCAGGTTATTCAAAACGTGTGACGCAAAGTGGAGGGTGAGAGGTTGGTGCAGAGTTGGTGGAGTCGCAGTGTATGATGACACATGGGGTCAGGGGTGGAAAACCCCTGGCGATGACTCTCAGGATCATAATAGTGTTGTGAAGAGCCCTGCAGCCCGAACATTACCACTTTGAACTTCTGGCCACAATTCCTCGTAGAGATGGACCCATTCTGTTTCAGTCCCGGTACCGATACCCGGGCTCTGGCAGCGTTTGATTCAGTGACTGGGATCATTCCTTGCATTCAGGCTTGACTCGAATATTGCTTTCCTAACTTTGTAAAAAACTAAAGTAACAACAAAAAAACACATACAGTATATATACTGATGTAACTTATGGTTCAAACTTGTATATACAGGAATTGAGTTGAACGGAGCGACCGCATCGTCACAGATATCCGATAAAGCTATTGGATTTGGGGTTCTGTGGACATAACAGAGGCGGCACATTGACGACAGCTGTCCTCAACCAAAGATATTATTAGCTGACTCACACATTTTGCTTAATCGTCAGATCTGTAAAACTGGATTCCTCCACAAAGAACCACACAAAAGCGGCACTTTAAATCTTTTGTGTTCACCAGAGATGAGCCTCATGAGTTTCTTTGAAAAAAGTCAGCATGAGGAAATTCTCACCCACTAAAGACCAAAACGACTAATTAGTCAACTAATTGACTTAGAACGTACAGCCCTGACATTGACTGTGTGACTTATGGTGGAAGCGCACACACACACACACACACACACAAACATACACACACACAGAGTCCGACATGTGCACATACTTTAGGGAGTATGAAAAACTGCAGACACAACACACACACACACACACCCTAGTTTGTCCACTGTACAAGTCTAAGAACATGTGGGTATGGTGAAGCCCATTTTACATGAGATATGATGTCCAAATTAGTTGATTCTGCGCCTCGCATGTTGTGCCCCATGCCAACGTCCAGGAGGCCGCTGTTCGTTACACATGTTGGCCATTTTGTGGCTTAACTTCAGTACTTCACCAACTGTTGTAACGTTAACCCAAGCGGTGATCTATTCCTAAATGTAGACCTTTTTTAATTTAGTGAAAGACTGTATGCATTTAATTAGCGGACATTGCCTTGCGGGCTCTTGTAGCATAATGCACGAAAAACAAGGAGTGACTACGTATGATATTCTCATCGTTGTATGAGGATATGTTGAGTTGGGCAATATCCCTCTGATTAGCCTCCACTTAGCCATCATATCCACATTACTGATGAGCATTTAGCAAAAATCTTATTGTGTATGTTATACGCTCGTGAACGCAATAGTCAACTCTACAATAAAGCCGCGATATGGACATGGGAGACATATTGCGGTACTTGTGTTCTTCACCAGGGGTGTCGGTAGTCTCCGGTACGTTTGTGAGGGTTGAGAAGCACAACAACTACAAGAGGAGAGCGGGGACGCGTGAACCTTCAGCATTGCTCTGCTTCCCCAAGAAGAATATTTCCCTGTGCAAGTCAGAACATTTAAATGGCAGCCGGTTGAAGAACCAAAAGGGGGTGAATGTAAAAAAAGAAAAAAGAAAATGAATTGAAGGCTGTGCTGGTGGGGATGAGTATGACAGCTGAGGTGACTTTGAAAGTGTTGCAGTCGGTGCCAGCGCGGGTGACATAAAGATAGGGGAGTGTGTGTGTGTGTGTGGGGGGGGGCTCAGGTAGGCTGAGGTCAGGCAGTCGGCTCGGTTTTAGCTGATTAGCTCGTTGGAGAACGACGAGGGCGAACCTTTGAGCGGTCTCTCAGCTGGGGAGGAAATGAATCGCAGGTTCAATTCCGTGCGTCCGTCACGCGCATAGGAAACATCCCCGCAAAGGCAGCGCGGGTTTTTCCATCTCTTCTCTTTTTTTTCGCTCCTGTCCTCTTCTTAGCTCCTGCCCCCCCCCCCTCCCCCTCCATCGTTGCTCTTCTCCTCGTCGTCACCACGGACGGCTCGTGCTGCTTTATTACCGCGATTTCAGAGCTGAGTGCTGGATTGCTTATTACCGCTCTCGAGGCCCCTCCCCCTCCCCCTCTGGTTCTCTCCAGCTCTCCGCTTGTGCTATAGCGTAACACTGCAGTCCCCGTAGTAGCTGACTGCGCTCGAGTCTGCTGCAGAGAAGGAGAGGGGAGGGGGGAAGGGGGGGGGATGAGAGGTGTTTTTGGTTGTGTGGTCTGTGTGTGTGTGTGTGTGTGCGTGTGTGTGTGTGTGTTGAGATGAATTCAGAGTAGGAAAAGAAGTCGGGAAAGAAGAAGAAGAAGAAGAAGAAGAAGAAGAAGAAGAAGAAGAAGAAGAAGAAGAAGAAGAAGAAGAAGAAGAAGAAGATGGGGGTCACTTTCTGCACCACAACACCGTTTTCGTTCCTGCTGCCCCTATTTCATATCCCTACCCCCTTTTCCTGCACGCTGGGACGCTCGTATCCGCGTATCGATCTTGTGTGATTCTCGGTAAGCCTCATTCAGGTGGACATCTCAGCTGAATGGTGCTCCTTTGTAAGCAGAACCCTCCCACACACACATCCCCCCCTCCCCTCCATCCCCTCACACAGCGGGGGGGCGATGGCAATTCCCAGCTCCTCAAGGAGGGAAACCAAACACCAAGACAGTAGCAACACACACTTCCACACTCACACACGCCTTTCCGTGTCTTCCACCACATGCAGCCAATTGCGGCAGCGCTAATGTCATTTTGACCTCATTCTCAGCGGCTGTGTTGAACACGCAAGTTATTTTTGTTCCTCATCATGATGCTGTCTGTGCCGTCATGGCCGGAGTTCTTCATCCTGCAGTGAGGCAGGCAGAACACTGAGCTCTCCCCCGTCCTGTCAGCACATACAATACTGACCGCTGATGTGGCCACTTTTGGGTAAGGTGATGTGACCCAAATAAAAAAATGTAAGATTCCACCATGCTAGACACACATGCACCAAACCGGCAGTTCAGCTTGATCACGTTTCTTTCAATGAACATCAAAGGGATTAATGGGTGTCAGCGGTTGTGGACACAAGAAGGGACCACTGCTTTAAAGCAGCAATGATCAATATTCCTTTGTTAACAATGGATTTAATTAAAGTGAAACAGATTATTTGAACGGTTGTAGTTACAAGAGGGATTTAAATAAAAACCTTTCCATTTAATTGTGACTGCCACAAAAGCGATCGTTTCACGTCATCTGGCGAAAGTCCATCTGCATTTACAGCCCACTAGTACCAGTCCACTGTGGATCCGTACTGGTACCCCTCGCCTCCATCTGCATGTACAGTCCACTAGTACCAGTCCACTGTGGATCCGTACTGGTACCTCTCGCGGTTCAGCACGCATGTGAACCTGAGATTAATGACACGGTTTAACGTTAACCATCACAATGTGAAATAAAGTTGTGAGCAGGACATCGTTTACATTTTTCTCATTTTGTTCATATGTAATCGTGTACAATGTAGTTTTGGTAAGAAGCAGCTGCTACAACCATAAAGCATAAACAAACATAAAGATCTGTATTTGACAATATGGATCACCAATGATCATCAATTAGTATCGGCTGCAAAAAAACATGATCTGGGATCTCTAAAAGTTATCTTTTTTCTTTTGTGCCGATTCGATTGGTGACTCTGCTCCTTGATTTGATCCTAGTTGTACGTTTCATCATCCGTTGCACGCCTACTGCCCACGCTGCTGTGACATTGAGTCCATTGAAATAACTTTCTGCCAACTGATATTCACACACACGTGTCTTCCTGTCTCTCCTTATTACTCATCAGCTACTACAATCCACCATCAAAGTATGGTTTGATGTGACCTATAGCTATATCTATAGCTATATTTGAACAAAACCCTTAAATGGGGTTGTCAAACATTTGTAACTGGAACAGAATTTCTAACCGCCGTTTCGCTGGCACTTCATTTGCAGTGCTTAATCGCTCATGGTGACAAACGCATGCTAGCTTATTTGACCTTGGTTTTTTGGGGGGTTTCACTGACCACAAACTGTTCAAACTGACCTCTTTTCCACTAGCAGCTGGTAGCTGTTTTCAGTTTTTGTAAAAGCTGTTAAAACCACTGTACACTACCTGCTCTGCACCAAACAGCAGATAGACGCCGTTAGAAACTAGCTGGTGGGCATTGTGCAGCATTTAGCAGCTACAAACCAGAGTACCACAACTTATACACGTGTTTCTGGAAAATAAACAGGATTACAATTGCTGTGATATTGATCTTCAAAAAAATATGTATCGTCACAATAACCACAGATTTAGCAGCCCAGGCTTTTCGCATACACTGTATCTGTACCTACAAAAAGTAATGCACTATAATGTGTATGGAATCCACATAATCATGAAAGGACTGTTGACGTAGTATGAAGATAGTCCGCGAGGAGGTTGATGTGGATTGGTGGGTCCAAAAACACTGACTTTCACACAGGAGACCACTGTGTCCCGTGTGGAACTAGAAGTCAACATTCTCCATACTTCCATAACTACACTTCCGTAGTAATTTTAACCCAAAACACGATCTTTTCCTAAACCTACCCAAATCACGGGTGCACTGATTGCTCGTGTTGCTGGAACTTTGGAGGAAAACGGACATTAAAATAATTAAATAACTTTAAACCTTTTAAGCCCCATGGCACCCAATTGGGGGGCAATTTACACATTATAGTTAGACTGTGTAAAACCTTACAATAAACATGAACTAATATATTGATGTTATACATAAAAAAAAGAGAACTTGGGCTACAAGACTCAGTAAGCCATTTCCACACAACTCAAACACCAACTGAAAGTATTATGAAAATATCATAATCATCATTTTGTCAGGAGTCAGCACGTTTCCGGAACTAGCAACCCGTAGCTCGGTGCTATCAGAAAAAGCTAGATAGCAAAAAGCAAGAGGACTCCACACAGATTCTAAATATTTGTTCCAAATCCTTCTGCACCAAAGCATCTCTGAGATATGAGCCAGAGAACACAACAACATGAATCGCTTTAGCGCTTACAGTCACAAATGTTGCTTATCTTTGGCTTTTTAAAAAAAAAATATTTTTTTCTTCTTCTAATCAACAAAGTCTGCTATATTTGGATGTATTGAACACCATAAGTAATATACAAGTGAAATGCCCATGTCGCCTAATTTATCTGTACTAAAACCTCTCTAACTTTGTTCTGCTTTACTTTTTCAAAGTCAAACTTTGCAGAGATATTGGTCCCATATTGTGCTTTGATCTCTGTGTTTTAACCTTTTTTGTTCATCCTTCCAAGAGATAATCATCCTGAAAGTGCTTGTTTTTTTCTAGGCTAACATGGAAATTCAACTTTTGCTGTCTTTCATCTTTATTTACTCTTAACCAGTAACACATATAACAATATTTACACATCTGAACAAAAGCACACATGATTTACCTTTGTTATAACACCAACATTATTCAAATAGCCTTTCTGGTTGCAGAGATACACCCTTTTTAGTTTGGGTATGTTATTTCGAGCAGAAACCTAGAAAATAGCTCGGGGTTTGTTATGGGTTCCATGGTGCACAAAGTCAAATGCTTTGTACAGCCAACCCCCCACTACACAACCTCCGTGTTATGAGTTTTCATGGGACTATAACATCATAAAAAAGTCAGTTTGATGTTTTTTTATGCCTTAAATGTTATCCACCAACAATCTCTTTGAATACAAGGAAATCTCCAGAACAGTTGCTCTCGGCTGGTCAACATTAGTATATGTTGACCAACATTGGTCAACATTAATATATGATAAATAGTTTAAAAAAATTATATTATACAAGATTCATTTGCAAAAAATTAAATGGCTAGCTTAAAGTAATGAATAAACAATTGCAATAGAAGGTTTTAGATAAACAGTTGACATAGTTAGCTAAAACAAATAGATAAATGGTTAAATAATACTCTAAATGTAAGGGTAGCTTACAGTAGTAGTTGTGCAGTTTGAGTACCTACTACTCCATTACTCCAAAGTAATAAGGATAAGATGCTTCTTGTCTTTTATGCTAAGCTTGGCTAAGCATTCCCCGGCTCCAGCTTTGTGCTGAACACACAGACGTGAGATTGACATATTTGCATCTGACGGGAGATAAAAAAAAAAAGAAGCAAATCAAGGCCTATTACCCAATATGTAGATCTGTTTCTTTAAGAGCTCAGGTGAGACAGGTGGTCAGCGGGTGGAAACTGGCCCCAGTTTATTAATCCAATCACCTAAAAACAATGACTTTGCCAGTTTTATTTATGAAGCGAGTCGAGTGCTTCTGACCTTCAGTGTGCAGCGCTCGACGGTAACCGCAAGATCTCAATCCCCTCTGCAGCAAAAACTATGACAACCAGATGATGATATTTAATGACACATACTAGCGGTTTTCAAAATCTTTTTTCCTCTCCTCTTTCGGCGTCTTTCCTCCTGTTTTCTTCTTCTTAAACCTTTAGCATCACTCTCTCTCCCCCTCCCTCTCTAGTGGTTTTGTTGCGCTATAGGCAATATATCCACCAGGGTCCCAATTCCCCCTATGTGCTTTTCAGGATAATGCTGCGACAGAGCTTTCTTTCTCTGTGTTGCCCATCGCAGGAGAGAAAGAGAGAGTGAGAGTAAGAGTGAGAGTGAGAGTGGGAGAGGGAGAGAGAGGGAGAGAGAGAGAGAGAGAGAGAGAGAGAGAGAGAGAGAGAGAGAGAGGGAGCATGAATGTAAGAGGAGAGGGTGCAGAGAGAGAACGACGGACACCATACTATATTTGATGACATGTCAAGAAATAAAGCGTTTAACCTCGGAGTGATCTCCACTGTCCTCTTGCCTCACAGGGGTGCAATGACACACACGCGCACACACTCACACACTAGCTAAACGCAGAAACACAAACACTTGCACAGAAGTGGCTAATTGAGCGTAGAAAATAGCATGTGCAGTAAGCCCCGAGCCCTCGACACATACAGTACACTCACACATGCAGCAGATTACCGCAGAATGATCTGTTGTGACGCGCTGTGCGGTGTGTGTGTGTGTGTGTGTGTAAGAAATGCAGCTGATCTCCTTCTACCTTACTGGCGGGATTTGAGCTCCCTTTCCTCCTCAATGTTTTTGGTGCTGGTGTATACACTCTAAAGACCAGATAGGGCTGCAAGAAAACCACAAGGAGCTGCTCAGATTACAACGAGACAGCTTCCTGACAACAGTTCCCAAATGCGTACGCCGTATGCAAGCAAGCTTCTTTGTTCTTTATATTTAAACCTTGTTAACAAATCTCATGGAAAGACCAAAACCAACAACGCATGCACCCGTGCAATACGTTCAGCACACTACTGACACTCAGTCGTGGGTTCAACTGGATACATGTGTTTTTTAGGATGTGTGTCAAAAGATAGTTTCGTTATCAAGGTCGCGACTAAAAAGGATGCGAACAGCGCTCCGTGGTGCAGCCAACCCCCCACTACACAACCTTCGCTTTACGAGTTTGTGTGGCACTATAACGTCATAAAAAAAAGTCTGTTTCAGGTTGTTTTAAGCCTGAAATGTTAATCCACCAACAATCTCTTTGAAAACAAGGAAATCTCAGGAACAGTTGCTTTCGGCTCAGCAGCTGTTAACGTGCGCTGAGCTGCATCCTCGAAGCCCTGTAACAGCCAATAACACCATATGCTCTGCTTTAGGCTCCCGTTAGCGAAAACAACAACTCCCAGCAACACAAAGGCTGCATCAGTCACATGCACATGCCTGGACACACTTTCATTTGTCGTGGCTGAGCAGCTGCCTCGTGCTCCCCCCAGCAGTGTATGGAGATGCCCGACCTGGAGTCCGGAGGTGCCTCGATGAAGACTCCTGTCCAAGTCAGTTTGCGTTCATTAACTAAGATGCTAATCACATTATTGACACCACAGACAGTCTGTGTAACCATTTGGCCACAGTTTGGCCATTCACGACCCGCGTGCAAGCTTGTGCACAAGATCGGGACGGCACCACCTCTGCCTCACTTTGAGCCAGGAAAAATAAAAACAACTTGTATCAGCTGAACTGAAGAGAAGACAGCTGCTCTTCAAATTGTGGTCGGTTCTGTGTTTGATCTCAGAGAAACCCGAAGGGTCTGACTCCTGCTCGTGAGCCGCCCACTGCTGAGCGAGCCGACGCCGGGTGTAGATTTCAGCCGACGGCGCTGAAGAATGAAAAGCTTCACGCGCACTGTTTGTTCCCTTTTGGGACCGTCCGATGCTGAAGTGGCTAATGTGGGTCGCTGGCACCGAGGAGTGAAACAGAAACGGAAAGCCGTCGCTGGAAGTAATGGAGTTGCAGAATCAACCACAGAATGCCATCTTCACTCGGGGTCTGGGAGCGCTTGTTTTGTGCAGCTTCATTTGTTCGTTGGTACTTTCCAATGGCGAAGCAGCTGCTGGAGCAGACGTCGTCCAGTGCTGAAGGGATGAAACATTGTTTGAGTTCTGAGAGCCCTTTTTGGAAATGAAATGCAGCTTGTTGAAAGAAGCAGTTTTCTTGGTAGCTTTCATCATCCCACCTGACTGAAGTCACATCACTTTGACGGAGCTTGTCTTGCTCATGGCAGGATTACACCCAGACCCTCCAGAGCCCCAGAGGCCCCAAGCTCTCTGCGTGGCAATTTGTTTGTGATGATATGATATATTCTAAATCAGTTCAAACAATATGCAAGGGAAAAGCACAGTATTGACTGAAACAAAGAGAGCCTTAAGGAGCCTCTACATTCATCTGATGGCCCTGTGTCAACCTCTAGGCCTTTTTTACTTGCACAATTAACTCACTTACTTTCACACAGAATGCAAATATTATGTATCAGAAAAGGGATGTAATTTCTGTGTTGGAAGGAGGTCAACTATTTTAGTGAGCCTGGCTATGCAGCTTCCTCGTGTGATATGATATATTAGTCTTATCTAACAAAATCTGCACATTCTTTATCTGTTGCAGTTATTGACCCTCAGCAGGTCATTGTGTTATGATTATTTAACACTTTAGTCTACACTTGTTATTTTTTAATTGTGTTATAATGTATTTACCTTGCTTGTTTATGAATGGGTGTGCATGGTTTGTTAGTTCTGATGAGCAGGTGGCACCTTGCATGGTAGCCCCTCCCATCAGTGTATGAATGGGTGTTAATGGGTGAATGAACATGTAGCGTTAAAGTGCTTTGAATGGTTGGAAGATGAGAAAGACACTATACAATTACAGTCCATTTACCATTTATTGTACTAGTTAAATGATAATGTTGATGCTTAGTTTCTGTGTTCTACTCTGTTGTCTTCAATGTCTTTTTCATAATTATCTTGTTTATCATATGTACATATGTACAACGAGAACATGTCAAATTGCACATGGCCAATAAAGCTGATTCTGATTCTGATTTATCGTAAACAAGTACGATGAGCTTTGAGCAACATGGAATTAAGTACCAACCTCCGTTTCTGAAAAGTGATTCCAATGCCTAAATGCCTTCAAATTGCATTCGCTCTACTGGCCACCAGGGGGCGACTCCTCTTGTTGTATAGAAGTCTTTGAGAAAATGACTCTACTTCTCTCTTGATTTATTCCCTCAGTAAACATTGTAAACATGAGTTTAGGGTCTCAATCTTTAGTTTCAAGTATTCTTCAATACAGCATGATGTTCATTTAGTAAATTATGGTCCATTTAGAGTGGAAAAACACCATAAAGTATGCTTTAGGGCGAGGCTGCTGTGATTGACAGGTCACCACTATGGCATTGTCTGGTCTGTAAGTAATCCGTAATGGTAATGGTGAATGGACCTGTACTTGTACAGTGCTTTCTAGTCTTCCGAACAGTCAAAGCACTTTTAACACTACTTGTCATCATTCACCCATTCATTCACTGAGGGCAGTGGCTAAGGTGCCACCTGCCCATCAGGAGTAGCTAATGTTCATATACTGTAGTCACAGCTATGGGAGCAATGTTGGGGTTAAGGGCCAAAGGACACATCGACATGGGTTAGCGGAGCCGAGGAGTGGAACGCCGATCCTCTGATTGAAGGACGGCCCTGCTCACCACTCAACCAGAGTGGTGTTGTCCGTGTCATTGTCTTTGAACTGTAAGCCTTTCACAGTGTGTTTTCAGTTCATGAAAGGTTTATTGTAATGTGTTGGTGCCCTAATAATGTTTTACTTAGTTCCACCTTCACTTCTGGTTACAAAACACCACGCAACAGCCGGAATGACAAACTCGAGGCTTCAAAACCGTAGTCCACAAACCAACAGTAGAAAAGGCGGTGATCGCGTTGACTATTTATAAACAGTCTATGCTTGGAATAAGGAAGCAATAAGGACAACCTCTGCTTCAAAGTCACTTGAGCCACAGCACTGTGCTACCTGTAACAGCTAGAAAAGCACAATTTCCCGTGAATACGCATACACACATCACAGGCAAAGCTGCACTTATGTATCCATTCACACACGGCAGTTAGAGTGACTTTATTGATACGGGATATTTGAAGAGCTTCCTCAGGGGAGTTATTGACCCGAGGAAGCCTTTTATAGTCGTTTGACCAAACCAACAGTATCGCGCTACTCACTACAAAAAAGCCGCTGGCCGTACACACCACACCACAGAACTACAAGCCACAGAGAGGACGGTTCCCTCTCCAATCCACGGGATGAGTTCCATTAAAAGCATGATTAATGCATCAATGTGAAATGATGTATTGACACAGAGCCAGTTGGCATTGACTTCTGGAAGACACATCTTTGTAACACCGCATTATTTTATTTTATTTTACATTAAGATACAAATGAAGCTATCGCGTAAATTCAGTCGGAAGACCATACAAGCCCGTCATTTATTTCTCATACGTCTGCCAATCATTTCTCACACATGCTCACTCATTATTTACTTGCTGTCATTGTTCGGCGCCATCAATCAATGACACCAGCTGTTTAGATCAGCTGGTCTCATCTATCCAATAAGCACAACAAAACAATGACATGGCTGGCCTATATGGTCTTGCTGCTGTCTCTACATTACATTACATGTCATTTAGCTGACGCTTTTATCCAAAGCGACTTACAATAAGTGCATTAAACCATGAGTCCAAACTCAGAACAACAAGAATCGAGAAAGTACAATTTCTTCAATAAAGTTAAACTACAAAGTGCTATCAGTAAGAGCCATTTAAGTGCTGCTAAAGTGCTACTACGGCACTACCTTCCCTATTCAAGGTATAGTCGAAAAAGATGTGTTTTTAGTTTGCGACGGAAGGTGTAGAGACTTTCTGCTGTCCTGATGTCAATGGGGAGCTCGTTCCACCAATGAGGAGCCAGGAGAGCAAACAGTCGTGACTTTTGTAGAGTGCTTAGCTCGCAGTGACGAAGTTACAAGCCGGGATGGGGTTAGCAGAATCGCATACGTTGCAGCAGCATTCGGCATCCTTTAGCGGAATCGCATACGTTACGGCAGCAGCATCGTAACAGCCCTTAAAACTAATTTATTTAAATCTGCTTTAACCCGTGATACTAGTTAAGTATGTTTTTTCTTCTTCTGTCATGTCATCTCTCTTGGGTACATTGGTATTGCTTCTAATTGTTTTACCACGTAAAGTGCCTTGAGTATCTTTTCCAAGCGCTATACAAATTGTATTATTGGGTATCTTTTAGTGAAATCTCATTTGTTGCAGCATTGGGCACCTTTTAGTGGAATCGCATACATTGCAGCAGCAGTATTGGGTATCTGTTCGCGAAATCGCATATGTTGCACCAGCACTGCGTGATCTGTTGAGGGGAATATCATTTAATGCAGCAGCAGCATCGTGGGGGAAATATTCTGTCAGTCCATATATAAATCCCTCTTGACCTTCTCTATGCATAAGCATTGATAAATTGATCAGACTCGACCCATTCCACTTCTAGCGTGCCTTAAATCCCTCGTTAGTCATCTTTTAACTAGAGTTTTTGCTACTACTACTGCATGCTACCATATCTGCTATTATCGCATCTAATGTCTCCAAAATATCATGGTTGCTCACATCTTGATGCATGCATATACTGGCCGTGGTGTGTCGGCTCAATGGCCATTTGGCTGCTCACTGTTTCCTCTTATCTGTCATTTCGTCAAAAGATTACTCGTAAGATTTGATTCATAATTCAGCTAATCATGTATTCAGCTAATTATTCAGATCCAAGTTATCTACTACTACATATTGGCGAAGTCTCTAAAATGTCTCGCCGTCATTCCGGTACACTAGCCACGTAGTCTCAGCTCAAACTGTTGCTATTTAGGACACCGCTGACCATTAGCCATTGCTGGCTAGAGCCACACATTGCAAGCAGGACATTGCTGTCATCAAGCCATCGCTGGCTAAGATTTTTTTAAAAGTAGCTCTCATAAATGCTTGGGTCTATGCTGGCCTAGTTTTTTTTGTTCTTGTTTAACTCATTCATGCTAAATCTCAGATTCAAATCACTTAACCTCAAGTTCCGTGCTCATTGTTATGCCTCATCTCTTAGCAGCTCATGCCATCATCGATCATTCGCCACCAGTTCATTCCCGATTGGTAAGTAAACATTCTTTTGGGGGAGATATTAGGCTATGGTTTATTTTTACTTTACAGGGCTCAATTACAAATCTTCTTCTAGAGTTCAAGCACCAAAGACTCTAGAGACTTATCATCAGATATCATCTGTTAACAATAAACATAGTCCTTTCTTCATCTGACTATTCTCTCCTGATTGAAATAGAGTAGTTCAGATATTGTCATTGTGTTCCATGAGAAGCTATGTAAACTGCATTTCATTGGTGTAATCTTAAGATTTTCCAATTCCTCCTTAGGGGGATTGGTGAAATTACTGCCGCCACTCCTTGGGAACCAACATTACAATAAGCACACTGGCCACACGAACGTACAACCTTGAATGCACCAAAACGTTTCCTCTCTGGATCTCCCTACTCAAGTAGCCCAAAATCCATCAGAGGATCCCTCTCCGCCTCCCATCCCGCCTCCTCCACTCCTTTCTTTCCCTCTAAATATAGCCTTCTTTCACTCCGCCATTTCGACACACACACCTCGTCCCCTTGGTGGGGGTAAGAGGTGTTGCAGCGCCTCTGACACACACACACACACACACACACACACACACACACACACACACACAGTCACCACCGCAAAAAACAGCAACTGTTATGTTTTAATTTCACAAGATATTCATCCCTGAGTTTTTCAAATTTCTTTGGAGCAGCCACACAATCTAGATTGATAAATTGCACTACAGGTAAGGAATATCTTCCACAGGCTGCTAGCTGTAAAGCTAACATAGCCATGTTCAGTGTTTACATTGATAATTATGATTTTGGGGATGTGCCGTTTTTTTTTTTAAATCGAGGGGTACTCTTTGTCCAATGTTTTAATGTCTGTGTGTAATATGTAATGGCAAATCCACAAAGCGTTATAATCAGTTCTGCATCTCCCGTGAGCTTTGTGGACCTTTTCCACCATATTTTAGCTCATTTGTTTCAACCTACAACTTTCTGATTTTGGTTGACTCTCAGAGGTCTCATCAGCTTGGTTTTCATCAGCAGCAGGCAGCTGTTCTTCCACTGTCCACCTGCTCAGCAGCAAGCGGCACACAGACAAAGTTAGCATCACGTGGGTGAACATAGTGAAGCATTTAGAAGCTTAAGAGTCAGTTGCTTTTCCCAGGAATTGTGGAAGACCAAACCAAAGCTAAAGGAAGAGTGAATATTGGACTCACCGTCATCAGGTGTAACCAAACACAGCTCCAAATGAATGCTAATGCTTCTCAGCTGGATATCAGCTTCTAACGACTCTTCATTAAAGATACATAGTGTGTAAACTGAGTGAAAATCAGAGATTTTAAATTTCTGCTAATTTAAAATGAGGTTTCCTGACATTGGACAATATTTGCCTGCACAGAATCCAATTCAGTTTATTTTATATAGCCCAAAATTACACATTACAAATTTGCCTCAGAGGGCTTTACAATCTGTACACATACGACATCCCTGTCCCAGGACCTCACATCGGATCAGGAAAAACGCACACATGCACATGCACGCGTACACATAGTTATGCCATAAAACTCTTCGTTAGTCCTAATGCTCCGCTCTGATAATGCGATGATGTCTGTAAAGCCTACCTTGTGTGTTTGATGTGCCACAGTCTCTCGTGCCACAATCCTGAGTGATTGGATTTGTGTTTGTGTAGCTATTCTGCATACTGCGGAAGAAATGTGAGTGGAGAAAAGAATCTAAGAATGACACCAGTGCATTGCCACAGCACACCGTTCAGAAAGTCACATAAAGCCACCAAGGAGAGGGAGCTAGGTCGACGAGTAGATGAATATAAAGAGGAGTAGGTGATTAGAGAGGGAGGTTAAGGAGGGATTATTTCATGGGAAATTAAGACCTGGGAATTCTGTAAGGGAAAAGAGATAAAGGAACCTCCACTTCCATTTTCACAGTTTACATTTCCCTAATTCATTCCTGTCTTCTTCCCCTTTCCTTTTGTCTCCTGAAATCGTGATGTTCCATTTGGTGTTCTGTAAATTCCTCTGCTTTAATATTTCCATTCCAGTATTATGCTAAGATATCTCTGCAGGTGTGTGTGTGTGTGTGTGTGTGTTTGGAGGCAGCTTTATGTGCTTGTGTGTGTTTTTTGATGATGGAGATGAAATAGGTTGCTGACCGCTGCTTTGCAAACACACGCATAACCAGATTGCACTCAGCTGCTCTGTGAATCAAGTGTGTATGTGGACAGCATGTGTGTTTTACATTTTAGTCTGGAAAGGAGCCCTTCCTTGAAACGTATGTTTGAAATAGAGGCATTTTGTTTTTCTGACACCACGACCATCTCTTTTATTTTCAATGAATGTTGACTTTTGGACTTTACAATGCTCCGGAGCCATTGGAAAGGGTTAGGGTTAAAAACATTTAGTGTATGTTTGACAAAAGCATTGGAGACTAAAGTCCAGCTTTTCTTCCCGTCTCTCTCTCTCTCTCTCTGACACAAAAACACACCACAAGTCTACTTGTCTCTGTCTCGGGTTTGGGGTGGTTGAACACATATTTCTGCATGGTGTGGATCGGCTCTCATAACTAGTTGGGGGGCTGTGGGTAGTAAAAAAACCTGACACATTACTACTATGCAGCCAATATGATTTGACAAATAATATGATCCTAATAATAGCAGTGTATCTGCAACTGTGAAGAAATACCAGGTTTCAACAGAATGAAGCGATGTCAACTTCATGAATGACGCTTCAAAGCTTCCAACTATTTGATGTACAAAACTACAATTGACTTCCACATTGTGTTTGCTGATTAGGAGGGAACTCTGTTTACTATGTGTCTGTCAATTGACTGGGGGTGGGGAATTCATATTGCCGTGGCATATTGTGATGAGAGAATCTAGCCATCTCCCAACCCTCTGTCCCATCAACATTTGACAGCATGTCATATGAGCAAATGCAACAATAACCTGTTTGACAGATGAGGAAAACTCTGCTGCGCATTTTATCATATGAATAATGCACCCTTTAAATAGCAGGAAAATACTGCACCGCTGAGAGACCAGGTCTTTTGTTGCTCAATGGTGCAGTTGCTTTCTGCTGGCCCAAAATAGCAAAGTGCCAACAAAGTGCCCGACCGCTCCTCATTTTAGAACCAACACACCCATGGGCATGGAAATGGAACTAGCATTGACGGTTGTGCAGCACTGTGCGCCACTTTACAGCGAGTGTAAGATAGACTATACAGATAGAGACTTCTGTATGTGACAATACTGGGTCAATGTTAGCATGCTAGCAATCTATATCCAATTATGAACATGGCAAACATTATCTTCCAATCATCTGCATGTTAGCATTGTCATTTTGAACCCGTTAGCATCCCAACATTAACATTTTGCTCAAGGCACTGCTGTGTCTAAGTACAGCCTCACAGAGGCACTAAAATGGCTGTAGACCATAGAGTGTCCCCCATTGGTTTGTGGACCGCCGTTTTGAAGCCTATAGTTCTGCTTTATTTGGTCGTGGCCATGTTTTTGTTTTGCAACTAGTGAACAGAAGTGACCATAAAGCATCCCCTGCTTTATGGTCTATTTGACTTTAAATGGACCATCATTTAATAAATGAACGTCATTATGTTGAAGAAGGCTTGAAGCTTAAGGTTGAGACCATAAACTCCTGTTTACTGAGGGGATGAATCAAGAGAGAAGTAGAGTAATTTCAGATAGTCTACAACTATACATACAACCAGAGGAGTGGCCCCCTGATGGCCAGAAGAGTATGTGCAAGTTTAAGGCACCTCCACATTGGCTTCAGAACTGCAGGTTGCCAGATGCTGTAGACTCTTGTCCTTGTACGGACAGGCTCTGAATGAAATATTGTCTGTGAGGTTGAAGTGCTGACTTTCAGCTTTAAGGGTATTTGAGGGCGTTTATACATATCAGGTGAACAGTGCACTCGTTGCCCCTTTTTTAGAATATTGCAGCTGTACGACCATCCTAAACCCACCGACAAGGATATTTAGAGATATTTCAGTTGGGATTATGTGCGGACAGTGGAATGTTCATGCCAGTTACCTTCTCTCAGTCCACCTAAGTGTGCGTTTCACTTTGTAAAACTAGACTGCTGAATCCAATAGTGACTCACCCCTTAGCTGTGGTTTGGTATAAGCTGCTGAGGACTTTTTGACTGAAAGAAAGGTATTTTTGTTTCAGGATGGGCGGGGGGAGAGGACGCAGTAATCTCAAGGAGCATTTCTGCAAGGACAAAAATGAATGGCATTTTGGAGCACTGCAGCCATCAGGGAAAACAGGAGAACTAAGCAGAAAAAGAAAAGTGCACTGCCTTCTGTTTTGCCTGCCTCACCTCAGTGAGCTGTGTTGGGGAAGGTGTACCAATGCTGGGAAGCAGGCCTAAATGTGTGACCAAAATGTCAAGGATAAGAGGGTCAGACATAACATTACAGGACATAACAAACTAGTGTTTTTGCATGATGATTATAATGTGAGAAAATGATATCCTAATAAGCTGTCATTAGTCTGATAATGCTCTCCTCTCTGTCTTTGGTTGTGTCCCTCTGCATACCATCACATTCCATTATCCTGCTCTCATTCTTGTCGTCCCTGAGGTCTTGTGCTGTTCTTACATCACTCTGGGGACGTCTAGCTGTGCACACACACACAAACACGCATGCACAAACACACACACAGACATGCACAAACACACACACACTCACATACACACATACACATACGCACACACACTCACACACACACAGAGATACACACACGCACGCACGCACGCACACACACACACACACACACACGCACGCACACACACACACACACACACACACACACCCACACACACACAAACTATCGTATGCATCTCCTTCTAACACTATACCATATATTTTATTCTACTATGTTCTCTCTATGTTTACAATTTCATCACGGAGCCAACATGTGGATTTGACAGAGAGAGAAGAATGAAAGGATAGAAGTTAAGACAGCCCAAAGACAGCAAAGGAATGAGGACAGAAATAAAGTAGGAAGGAAAGAAAGCGAAAGGAAGGAAGGAAGCCAGCTAGTTAATGCACCCCCGGGCATTTCTTTACATCAGTTGCAATGTGCTGCGTTCGAAAGACTAAGTGTACCAGAAGAATTGGGAAGAAAAAAGCCACGCAATCCCTCTTCTCTCCCGGATGCAAATCACCTTCATCCTCTAGAAACCTCGGAGCAGGTCACTTCATGAATGCAGACATCTTCCTCAATTTGTAGAGTCCTTCCTGACCGTGAGGCTATATCAGACCACTAACCTTCCCTCTCTTTTTGTGTGCATTTCAGTCTTTTATGTGTTTTCTGAAAAGGAAAGGGCATCTTTCATTATGTTTTTGGGTACATCTTCCAAAAATCTGTGGTGGAAATTTAGCAGATAAGTGCCCATTTGTTTGTTCACAAGCGATACGGAAAAAGATGCACTGTCAGCTTACATGGAGGAAAATTTTTAGGGAACCCAAGAACCTCTTTAGGAACTAAATTTAGTGTCTGCACTTTGTTTATAACAAAACTACTTGTATTGCTTTTATGTACAACTGAGTGCAACAGCATTATGACCTTTGAGGAGGGACAAAAGTACCCATTTGAACAATTAATGCGTATTGCACTTCTCCATGACAGCAGGATCTTTCCCCTTTGCATGTGAGTGTGGTACCTCGGACCAGCTTGCCTCCAAATGTGGTTGGACGACAAATTGTACAAAGTAATGAAATTTGAGCAGACACCAGTCTTTGGTCCACAGAGATGAACTAAATCAGTGGCATTCGTCTTCTGGGAACTGTGAATATCTATATAACATTTTCATGGCAATCCATCAAATTGCTGCCGAGATATTTCAGTTCGGACCAAAGCGTCCGGACCAACTGAAATTGACATTGTGGCTAAAAACAGAGTCTAGGTGTCAGCCAAAGTGAACCCTCACACAAGACCACACCAAGGACAAGGGTTGGCTCGCACTAAAGAGAGCAAGAGAAGGAAAGACTGAGTTAAAACGTGGGAAGTGAAAGATGTGAGGGCAAAGATAAACACTTATTCCCTGATGTATCTCGGTGTAGCTGATGAAATACCGAGGTAATCGTCGTATTGCAGGTGCTGTAGGCAGGGTCGAACTGGGAACAACAGACGGCCCCTCTGAAAGGATTTGATGGTGCCTTCCAAAGTCAGTACAAACAACACAAATGTTCATATAAGAATTCAAATAGTAATTGACCCAACTTCAACTCTACCATCTGCATCAGCAACCCTGCTCCAAGTTAACAGAACGGTACAGTTAGGTTTAAAAGTGGTCCAAGTGGTCCACACTGGTCTTTCCCCGATGGCGCATCAGTTGTCTTCCTCTATGAAACACTACGCAAGATGAAACCAGTTTGGCTCCCAACGCTACGGGTCTGCAAGATTTTGCCATTAATGAGCTGATGTTGTGTCGTCTTTTGCCGCTATAAATTAAGATTAGGTAAAGGTGGTGGTCACGGTAAAGAACTGCTTTCTGCAAAGATTGTGGTCATGGTTAAAAGACCTTAACGTCGACGGTTAGAAGCGGACAGGATGTGCCGTCTTGCTTATGAGAAACATTGGACGCTGCAAGAACTCCTGGTCAACACAAGAACAATGCAGACATTTTTCTGGCGAGGACAGACGCAGTTTGCTCTCCATCTATCGCTTATCCATTCAGCTTGGGAATACAACCAGCTGCTTGGTCTCTGGAGCTCTGCAGTGTTCTGGAGATGTGTGGGTCAGTGGGTTGATGGTTGAACTGCATCCCTGGTCTTGCAGTTGCGCCCGTTCTCTCTTTGCTGTTGGGATGCTTCAAGACACAAAGAAGTATTCATTTGGAGAGACTCCTTCGTTTTGAGGCTCACTCTTATAAATTCACTGTCAGTCATCTAATAACAATAAATTATTGTGTTTAAATAAATCATTGAGCACAATTAGCACACCATGCGAAATAAAAGCCCTCTCGAGTAACGTGAATCAGTAGTTTGGTACCTAGTCCTATCGTCACTATCATGTCCAAGTCTGTTCAGAACCTCCCCCCCCAAAAAAACGTCCACCTTCACCTTGGGCCTTTCCAACCCAACCAACCTGACCTAGGTCGGGTCAGGCTGACCTGTGGAGAAGTCCCATGAAGGGATCCTCCCACACTGAGCGTCCGTCACTGACCCGCTGAGTTGAATCCCCTGGGATGACTGCTGAAAAACATGTTCTGCTGATCGTGAAACTGTGGGGAACGTCCCGTCACTTTCAGCTCTGCTTCTATTTTTCACAAGTTAAGAAGGCATACACTGATATACCAACACACACACACACACACACACACACATACACACACACACAAAGAAGGATATCAATAAATGACCTCAGCGGGGCGGCGCCCCCTTCAGCTGATGACCTCATCTAACCGGCCAGTTAAAACATCAATACGGGTCATGCAGGCGGGGCCAAGCTGTCAATCATTATAGTGGACAGTGGGAGGCTTCATCCAGTCATCCAGTACCCTTTCCTGCAGCTGTCCTGGCTCACTCCACCGACAGTAACACAATTAATACATTAATAATAATAAAAAAGGTTTGTAAAAAGTAAATGTCAAGTTTTCATATCAGGGCAGAAAGTCTCGTTAACGTTTGCCTGAGCTGCTTGACTGTAAATGCTCATATATATGCTTTATATGCTTTATATATTTAAGCTTCACTATATATATGTATATATATATATATATATGCATTTGCCAGAACCACTCGTACAAACCGATTTTTCTTCAGTGCCTTGTACAAGTTATTAAGGTGAACTGCACTCACCAATTTTACAAGTGGTCCAGACCTGTCGTGGCAGGCGTGTGCACTTAGTCCGCTGTTATCCATGCCTAGGTTTTTTAACTAATGGATGTATAACCCGTTATAAATCACAATTCATAACTATGTTGACATTATCCTTTGGAAGTTTAAACTCTGGCGGCGGTCTGTATTAATGGCAACCCCCAGTAGCAGGAAGTGTCGGACAGCGCCCCCGGTGGCCTGTCGCCCAACCCCCACCCCCCTAGGTGCGTGCAGTATTCACTTTCTGACAGCAGCTTCTTTTGGCCCTCATTCTGAGCTTTGGCAGCCCGGGGCAATATTTGGCAGAGCCCCGTCCTCCCTACTTAGTGTATTGGAGCCACCTCTGCACTGAGCGAAGCACTGCAGCAATCTGCGGCCTGCAGCAGTGCTACAGCAGAGGAGGGGGTGAGGGCGAGATCATTCTCAAACTGGTCTCATTTTTCGGGTTTCTCTTCCTACTTGTTTTCCCACCATACTTTTCTTTTTCTCAGGATGTACGTACACTTATTCCCGACAAAGCCGTTCTTTTGTTTATTTGTATGCTTATTAAACCAACCAAGTGAACTCAATCTAGATGCACACACACAGAAGTTGGACCCAGCAGGTTCCGCAGTGTGGCTCAGGGCTGTTTTACTGCTGTTGCCGGCGTACGGATGGGTGGCTCTCTCAGTGCCAGAGCCCTGTCGCTTTGTGACAGCACCTCTCCTCCTCCTCCTGCCTCCCTTCCATTGTTCTAGGTATCCGTTGGTGCGTGTCATTATGGCGCAGTCGGGAGCTCCAGGCGTTGCATTAGCCTGTAACTTGTCTTCTGCGCCCGTCCCGCGCCTCTCTCCTTACGCACAATCTCTCCAAGCACAAACTGCCTCGCGGGGCAGAATTAATATAGCCAAGGAAAATATGTCTTTTTGCCCCCCAAATTTACGTTAGCTAGTTATTCTTTTGGCGTACACCAGGGGAAAGAAGATTCAAACTGTCCGACTGGCTGTGTTTATGACTTATGGAGATGTATTGTGATTGATGGGATTTAATCTATCGATTTTTAATGAAACAACATCAAGGCTGAGCTCTTTTGTTTTTCATCCATCGATCCCCCCCATATTTTAACACAGCATCTAGAACACACGTCTAAAGGCATGACATGTCTGTACCCTCTATAAAACAGATAATATATGACCTCCAGGCCTTCATAACTTAAGCTGATATTGTGTTTGATTTGTACTTTTTCCCCAAACATATTAGCGATAAATCAAATGACCACAAACGGACAAAGAGTGAATTCTGGGCCCTCTGGGAAATGACTGTCAGAACACCAGATATGGAGTAGTCAATACCAACACCAGTGAAATTCTCAGATTCTGCATAACCAATTTGATACCTCGGTAAAAACCAACAACAAAAACACTAAATCTCCTGTACTTCAATTTTTATTAGTCTTTTGTGAATTTATTATTAAGCCCCGATGACGAATTTCTCGCCAGAAAATTAATTTAATAAGATTAAATTTGAACACATTGTGATACCATTATAGTTGCACTAACAATGACCACGCTAGTAGCACAATATGGGTTTTGAACAGTTTATTGCAAAAAGTTATGAAGCGGAAAAGGGGTCGAAGGGTGAGGGATGTAGGGATGAAGGGATGTAGGGATGGGGTCGAGGGGGAAGGGATGGAGCTCGAGGGGTAAGAGGTAAGGGAAGAAGAGGGGTTAGAGGGACGAAAGAGAGGGAAGGTCGACGGGGTGCGATGGTTGGTCGGCGGTGGGAACGGGGGAGTGGAGACTCGTGGATGGGGGTAGTCTCTTCTGAAGCTTCGGAGAGCGGAGTCCCCCGTTGGTCCTGTTAGAGGGAGAGAACAATATGTTAAAAACAAAAGGGGTTGGGGGGAGGGATGTGGAGACAGAGTCAAGGTGGGTTGAACAGGTGTGCTGGACTTAAGTACTTTAGTGCGCCAGAAATGAGCTGCGTTCGGGGCGTGGTCATTGTTCCCGAACTAAGTTCTGTAAAACTCCATTCATCATCGCCCAATGCATTTGTTTAACTAATAGATCATGAAGGCATCATAATGTAACTCAATGCAAGTAAGTTAGCTAACAGCTGAAGGACGATTTGATTTGATTGACTTTCGATTTTAAGGTCACGCTTCGATTTAAAAAAATATATTTTCAGCACTGATGTCAATTTAACCTTTTAAGCCCCAAGCCATTTTCAAGGTTTCTGCTCGAAATAACATACCCAAACTAAAAAAGGTGTTGCTCTGCAACCACAAAGGCTATTTGAATAATGTTATAATAAAGGCAACACATGTGGGCTTCTGTTCAGATGTGTACATATTAGTATATGTGTTACTGGTTAAGAGTAAATAAAGATGAAAGACAGCAAAAGTTGAATTTACAGGTTCGCCTAGAAAAAAAAGCACTTTCAGGATGATTATCTTTTGGAAAGATGCACAGAAACAGAAAAGCACATCAGAGGTCATAGCACAATATGTGATCAGTCTCTCTGAAAAGTTTGACTTTGAAAAAGTAAAGCAGAACAAAGTTAGAGAGGTTTTAGTACAGATACATTTCACTTTTATATTACTTATGGTGTTGAGTACATCAAAATATAGCAGTCTTTGTTGATTAGAAGAAGAAAAATGTTTAAAAAAAAAAAAAGCCAAAAATAAGCAACATTTGTGACTGTAAGCGCTAAATCGATTCATGTTGCTGTGTTCTCTGGCTCATATCTCGGAGATGCTTTGGTGCAGAAGAATTTAGAAAAGACATTTAGAATCTGTGTGGAGTCCTCTTGCTTTTTGCTATCTGGCTTTTTCTGATAGCACCGAGCTACGGGTTGCTAGTTCCGGAAACGTGCTGAGTGGGCTGACTCCTGACAAAATGATGATTATGATATGTTCATAATTCTTTCAGTTGGTGTTTGAGTTGTGTCGAAATGGCTTACAGTTTCTTGTAGCCCAAGTTCTCTTGTTTAATTTGATGTACAACATAAATATATTTGCTCATGTTTATTGTAAGATTTTACACAGTCTTATGATGTGTAAATAGGAGGCCAATTGGGCGCCATGGGGCTTAAAGGGTTGACTTTGTTGCTGCGGCCTACAAACACGTTTGTTGTTTACATAACATTACATGGTGGTCATATCCGGCTCCACCTGTGGCTTTGGAGCTGGAGAGCAGGCAACCGGTGAGTCTTTGACGCGTGTTTCGTTTTTTCCGCAAGTAAAGAGAAGAAAAAAAAAATTATCCTGTGAGAATCGCCGATCTTGCTTTTGACTTTTGAAGGTCAGAAAGGGAAAGCTAAGATTTTGGATTTGGAATCGAACTTGTGTCACCTTTACTGACAGCTAACTGATTTCAATGCGGATTGTAGCATCATCAGGGACATCCTGTGTTACTGTAGAAAAGTACGTCACGGTTTACAGAATTCTGCTGTGATGATTGCGAAGTGAAGTTCATTATTCAGCTTCGTTATAATACCCAATTGCAGCATTGTCGGACCTGTGTTGCTTGTTTGTGTGGAAGCTGATCTTTGACACCTCCTGCGTGCCGCCATCTGTCAGCAACAGCGAGACAGGATGAGAAAGCAAACAGGTCGGGGGGAGGGGGGGGGGGGGGGGGGGGAGGGGAGGTTGCAGATAACCATGAGCTGCAGTGCGGCGAGGATTAAGGCAGCCAGACAAACAAACAAGATAAAGAGCAAGTGATGAATTGGTATAAAAAACAAGGGGAAATTAAGTAGGACAAGAGCGGGAATCCTCAGAGGGAGGTGAGCGGAGACATCCCGGCTACTGTAGCGCACCGGGACCTAATGCGGCGCACCGGGAGCTCCTGTCTGAACCAGCACCCAGCTACCAGACCACATACAGTCTGTCGCACCTCAACCTCTACCGCTGCGTCTTTCATGTCTCAGTCCCTCACATAGACACATGTGATCACACGGCTTGTCCTGTCACATTCTTACTGACTTGGCAAAACTCGCACTTGAAATGTGTGTTTGTGTGTGTGTGTGTGTGTATGTGTGTGTGTGCAGAGGTATCCCAATCAACATACTGCTGTATCTTCCCCCTGGGGAGTAAACAGTATGTGAATCTGCAGCCAGGCTATTTGTAGTGAAGTCACCTTTACAAGGGCACATTGTGTGTGTGTGTGTGTGTGTGTGTGTGTGTGTGTGTGTGTGTGTGTGTGTGTGTGTGTGTGTGTGCGTGTGTGTGTGTATTTTCTGCAGTGGAAGAGAGGACATCCTGATTGCCGCGTCACTACAGGAGAGAATGTGTGATGCAACTTATGAAGTATCACTTTGTATCCATCTCTCAGCCTGCAGTGGCATGTTGTTGTGGATACACACATGTGAGAGGAGTTGAAACACACAGCTGTCTCCCGATGGGGTTCCTCAACCTCTCACTTTAAGATATATGACTGAAAATCAGCTCGATGGGTACCCACGAGTCTCCCCTTTACAGACATGCCCACATTATGATAATCCCATGCAGCATGAAGTATAAATGAGTTATTGTTTCCATTATAAAAGGGATTCATTTGAATAGTACAATTGTCTTTGTTGGAGCAGTGTAAACATTTAATTTAGATTCTTGATTTGGGTTTACTTTTATAAATCTTGCAAAATTGTCATAAGATGCGAATCCCAGTCTCGAGAGTCAAAGCCCAGCGCCTACTGTCCACCCCAACCATCTTCCAATAAATGTCATGTGCTTGATCAAAGGTGGAGGATTGTGGAAATCTGGATTGTGGTCCATGCCACAGGACATAATTTCTGTCATATTCATTGAATGTGTTGTAACTCTGTAACGCTGTTCATCTGTACACATGACATCTATTGCTTCTGTCCATCCGGGGAGAGGGATCCTCCTCTGTTGCTCTCCTGAAGGTTTCTTCCCTTTTTTCCCCGTGAAAGTTTTTTTTCGGTTTTAGGGGAGTTTTTCCTGATCCGATGTGAGGTCAAAGGTCAGGGATGGCGTATGTATACGGATTGTAAAGGATCTGAGGATAATTTGTGATTTTGGGCTATACAAAATAAACTGAATTGAATTGAAAGGTGCACTTTCACCGCCGTAAACAACTTTGCCACAGAACAATACAATCAACAGTTTATTTAAATTTCAAAACATATTTGGCCATACGAATTGGTAGAATCTAAACCGTAAACAAAAATGGTAGGTGACCTCACAGTATATCCACCAGCTGTAGGTCAGAGTTCATTTTGTCTCATCTAGTGTACTACAACTTTCTCTTTCTGTAATTGTAATAGTACCTGCTACTCCTTTTTTCTCTCTCTACCTCTCTCAACTCACATAAATGTCAGTGCGGGGTTAGTGTGATGAGCTAAATGTATTCAATTAGAAGCTTTTGATCCTCTGTCCAGCTCAGAGCACTTGTTTCTTGCCTAATCTTATTGCAATTGTTTCTCCTTATTTCTTTCCTTTTTGTCTGGAAAAAAAGAAATTCCTTCAATCATACCCCTCTTTCTTTAAATCATTCTTCCTTGCTGACATATGCATTCCCTTTTTACTGTTTGACTTCATCCCTTCACTCTCAGCATTGACATTATTAGCTAAGTACTTAGGTAATGAGTATTTTCAGAGTCACCGGATGATGTTTTAGTGTTATTTCTTCCATATATGCTAACACAAGCAAACTATGTAAGAGCACTTAAATGCTTTTAAGAAGCTTGTAGTTCTTTGTTGCTTTTTGCTCTCATTTGCAAGTTTAGCTAATAGCCGGATATTAAGATCTTCGCAACATTTTCTTGGGGTTGGCTGTAGCTCATGGGGGAGAGTGGTCGTCCCGTAACCACAAGGTACCTGGTTCAATCCCCTCTCTCCCCATAGTTCATGTTGAAGTGTCCTTGAGCAAGACACTGAACCCCCAGTTGCTCCCCTGGCGCTTCACTGCAGCCCACTGCAGGTGAATTAACTGACTCATGGCCACTAGGGGGCACATATTATCAAAATATTGTTTACTTGAACTGTATAATAACACTAGTAAACACAAAGTACAAGGATTGCATTGGTGTAATATCATTAATGAAGAAACCTTTTAAAATACACTAAATGGCAAACTGGGACATTGTATATTGCTATCTGGATGTCCCACAATAATAATTTATGTTGCAATTTCCACGCAGCATTTCATTGCCAGATATGATAGAATGACTAAGGCCCCTGGAGCCCTTTAGAAAAGACCAACTTACTCTTTAGCATGACAGCTACCCATTAGCGTACTGACAGGTTTCATCAAAGAGAGCCTCAAGTATCATAGCAACAGCCTTGACAATGAAACATTGACTGACAGACAAATCAGTGTTGAATTCAGACGTGTCATGCATTTTATGTTTTAATATTTAGTTAATGAGTGGAACATGGTTATCGTCTGTGGAAGTGCTTAAACAAATATTTATCAAGGCTCCTCAAATCCTGCGCTGACCAGCTGTGTAGGGTAGTGGAGCACGTCTTCAACTCAAGCTTGAGGCTGGGGAAAGTACCACAGCTGTGGAAGACATCCTGCGTGCTACCAGTACCAAAGGCCCAAGGACTTCAACAGCTTCAGGCCGGTGGCTTCAACATCCCACCTGATGAAGACCCTGGAGAGGTTGGTCCTCGTACATCTCCGCCCCCTGGTGAGCTCATCTCTGGACCAACTTCAGTTTCAGTTGCTTATCAATCTGACATCGGGGTGGATGACGCGGTCATCTACCTCTTTCACAGATGCTTTTCTCACCTGGAAAAGGCTAGAAGCACTGTGAGAGTCATGTCACCATCCAGCAGTTGCTTCTGAGGGACAAGCTGGAGCAGACGGGGCAGACGGGGTTGGACCACCACCTCACTGCATGGATCCTTAACTACCTCACCAACCATCCATAGTATGTGCGGATACGGGAGTGTGAGTCCGAGCGGGTGTCCTGCACCATGGGGGCCCCACAAGGAACAGTTCTTGCACCATTCCTCTTCACCTCGTACTTCAAACACAACTCTGCCAACTGCCACATACAAAAGTTC
Organism: Cyclopterus lumpus; assembly: GCF_009769545.1. Taxonomy (NCBI): domain Eukaryota; kingdom Metazoa; phylum Chordata; class Actinopteri; order Perciformes; family Cyclopteridae; genus Cyclopterus; species Cyclopterus lumpus. The sequence continues at coordinate 10,486,465 of NC_046973.1, forward strand.
TCTGACGAACTTGCAATCGTCAGCCTTATTTCTGCCAATGACGACAGGGAATACAGGGAACTGAACCAGGACTTCATAGGATGGTGCCAGCGGAACCGCCTCAAGCTCAACTCTGGTAAAACCAAAGAGCTGGTGGTGGACTTCCGCTGGGGTAAACGCTCTCCTCCGGAACCAGGGAATCCAGGAAATGGACATTGAATCCAGGGAATGGACATTAAGATTGTAAAATCTTATAAGTGCTTGTGTTCACTTTAACAATAAACTGGACTGGTCATATGCACTTTACAAAAAGGAGACTGAGGTCCTTTGGAGTGCAGAGAGCACTCCCGAAGACCTTCTTTGATTCTGTGGTGGCATCAGCCATCTTTTATGGAGTGGCCTTCTGGAGCAGCAGCATCTCAACAGCTGCCAGGATGGCAAACTATGATGGACAACACCTTCCACCCCATGCAGGACACTCTGGCAGCTTTGTGCAGCTCCTTCAGCCACCAGTGGCTTCATCCCTGGTGTGTGAAGGAGAGGTACCGCAAGTCCTTCCTTCCTGCTGCTGTCAGGCTGCACAACCAGCTGAGCTCCATGTAGACCACAAACCACTTCAATTACTTCAGCCTGTGCAATATACATACACTGTCCAAAATAGTTATATTTATTCTGGCTGTATATATAATATTCAGTTATTGTACACGCTGCACTGTTTTTATTACTGTTTTTTTTACTTGTGTGCACTTTACCCCTTTTGCTGCTGTAATCCTTTAAATTTCCCCACTGCGGGACTAATAAAGGATTATCTTATCTTATTATATTGCTTTTATTATTTGTTATGATAATAATTTAAATTATGTTTAATCATAATTCATTCAAATTTGGTGGTGGATGTTGAAAACCAGGATATTTTAGTGTTCTCTCCATTCTCGTGAACAAGACCTGGAGATACTTGAACTCTTTCGCTTGGGGCAGTGACTCGCACCCAACCCAGAGGGACAACCCATGGAAAGGCCAACAGCCATTGAAAAAGTATATAACTTTGTGCGGCCTATAGTCGTCTGAGCCACCCAACAGACCTGAAAAGGTAAAGAGCTGGCCCATTGTTCCATGGCTAGAACGGAATAGGAAATGCTCGTCCTGGATCCGAGGTTCGTCAGTCAGTCAGGTCCTTTTCAGCACCCTAGAATAAACTTTCCCAGGGAGGCTGAGCAGTTTGAAAACCCAATATTTAAAGTACATTTTCTGGTCCCACTTTTTTAAAAATGGGAATAACCACCCATGTCTGCCACTCTACAGGCACTGTCTCCTACCTCCACGCGACACAAATGATGCATGTCTGCCTCAACAATATCCAGAGTCTTCAGCATCTCAGGGCAAATCTCATCCACCTGAGACGCTCGGCCTCCTCCATGGAGGATGTGTTAGTCAGGAGTTCCTCAAAGTACTCTTTCCACTGCTCAACATTATCCCCAGTCTGGGTTCTCAGTTCTTCTCCCCCTGCTGAATTTTCCACTGTATTCAGCAAATTGCTAACGTTGTCTGTCCAGTGTTCGGTGCTATAGACAGCTTTTCTGCTGAAAGCACGGATTAAACAAGGAGAGATCTAATGATACTAAGAGACGTCAGAAAAGGAAGAACACATATGAAGGAGTAAGGTATAAAAAGAGTGACAAAAAATAGAGGAACAAATAGCAGAGACAGGAGTAGTCAGTTATGAAGAAGATACAGAGAGAAAGCTAAAGAAAGAGAGTAGATGGTCCAGGGGAGGAATAAGGAAAGAGATTTAGGTCATTTGGTATGATTGACAGAAGCAAGGGAATGTGAGAGGACAGAGCAGAGAGGTATGAAGGAAAGTAGGAAAAGGGAAGGAGTAGGATGAACTATTTTGTCTTGTAGGTTGAACAACCTACAAGAATGTAGATGGGAGGAGTGTTTTATTTATTTATTAATTAACCTTTTTTTGTGTTGCTTTCTCTTAGAATTATTCAGTGGTAATTGTAGCTTGGATGATATCAGGAACATTCTAAATAAATATACAGATATATTGAGTTGTGAAGTTCCTATATACAGCACTATAATTATAAAATATAAGGAAATGTATTATACATGTAAGGCATATTTGTTTACAGTGCAGCCAAACAAACTCACGTTATTTTTTTGATAACGATCATTTATTGATCCAAAACGCATTGATTGATAGTTGCTACCGATTTCATGCTGCACACAGTGCAAGTATTATTCCACACAACAACAGGACATGAAGAAGGTTAGATTGCTAAAGTGTCAGTTTATTGCAGCTCTTCACCAAAACAATTCACTGCGACTGTGGATCAGTGGTAGAGCAGGGTCGTCTTTCAATCAGAGGATCGGTGGTTCGCCGATCTGCTAGTCCATGTTGATGTGTCCTTGGGCTAAACTTAACCCCAAATTGCTCCGCTGTTCCTGCAAAGTCCTGATGGGCTGGTGGCAAGCACCTTGCATGGTAGTGGGTATGAATGGGTGTGAATGGATAAATGATGACATGTAATGTTAAGGCCCTTTGAAAAAAGCATTATACAAGGACAGTCCATTACTGCTGCTCCTCACTCCTCCTTGACATACTGTATTTCAAACTCATCTACTGTAAAAAAACAACCCAAAAGGTTTAGCATTTTGGATGAACGATGGCTGTCAGCGCTAACCATGATGACAAATACATTGTGTTTCCTGTAACAGCTTTACAATAATAATCAGACAAGTTTGGCCAATTGAATGTTATAGCTATATTGTTAGCAAAATGATGACCATAACTATCATAGAGTTTGTTTTCATTAAATAACTGATGACTAAACCAAGAGTGGATGAATGGCTCTGCAAAAAAGCACATCTCAATCTCTGTCAAACATACAGTGTGTGCACTGCCTATCAACATTCAAGTCTGATTGTCCAGTGGATATATGGTGATTAAGGTTATTACCCTCTCTGCTTACCCAACAAAGCACATTTAATCCTTAATGACATAACAGAAGATGTATTTCTAGTCATGTAAACAGCATGGCTCTAGAAATTATTAAATGATTAGTTGGTTAATTAGTTCATCACGCTGAAATATCTCAACAATAGATCAGGTGGATTTCCTTGACACTCTGTTTAGATATCAACTTGATGTTCCTCACTACCTTGAGACGGACAGTTAGGGTATTGAGTGAAGAATCTCGACAACCATTGAATGGATCGCCATAAAATCTGTATTATGGTTGCAGTTGCAGTGACTATATAATATGTTATACCCATGAAAAAATAGAACTATTGACTGTTATCTCAACACTTCCTGTTTCCATTTCAAATGAAAAGCACTCTAGCAGTTCTGTGTCGGGAATCGTTTTTTTTCTTATTTCTACACAACGCTTTTATTGTAAAATATTTGTAAGACATGTGGAAAAGGCCATTGACTTCCATGGCTCCATATATTAGTTGAGTGCCAGCTATTTATTGTCAAAATGCGGTATTGAGAAAAGAAACCCCAGATTGGGTTAGGAAATTAAAAGAACATAACATGAAGGTTGAATGCACTTATTGTAAGTCGCTTTGGATAAAAGCGTCAGCTAAATGAAATGTAATGTAATGAAGGGCAGTATTTGTCTGATACACTCTCTATATGTACATATGCATGTGAATGCACATGATTCTAATATTTTACAGACACAAATGTATATAAATTAAATGTATAATTAAATGAAATGAAGCCTAGAATAAGCGGTTCGGATAATGGAATGGAAATGAAGCCTTCTATTATGTATAACCATTATCAATGGCAAAGACAATGTAGAAACTCAAAGGGCTGGCCGGCAGCGAAGCAGCAGCAGTGCTGTCTGCGTGTTTTTTAAAATCCAGCATCCAACTAAAGAAATAGCTTGCCAAGGAAATGTATTAAATTAAACGAGGGGATGTTTATGCTGTGTTTCCTTCTGCATCTGCTTTTAATAACTCTCCAGCACCCTGAAAATGCTTAAGAACGCCTGTGTGTGTGTGTGTGTGTGCCTGTGATGTGTTTTTGTGTGTATCCAGGGCAGCTCTAGATAGCAGTGTTAAATTAGACCATGATAATAAGCTGTGGGACTCGATGCGTTCCCTGAGGATTAGAGAAATACTTCATCTGTCTGTCTTTATCACTGACCTGACACACACACACACACACACACACACACACACCCACACACACACACTTGAAGGCATATTTACACATGCATACACTTTACTGGTTTTACATCGTCTTAAGTGGGTTGCTGAGTTTGGGTTTATCTATGGTGTAATTAATAATATCAATGATGAGCCAGAGCCATCATTAATGGTATCAGTTACATCCATTCTTTTCCTTGCTATGACAAAATGTCCAATTTATCGGGTCAATTCTCAATGTAGATGCTCCCATTTGGTCAAAAATATCTAGTATGACATTTTATAGCTATAAGCACACAACACACATTTGTATTTATCTGCAGCACCCAATGGCCCCAACAGTCACACATTTTTTAGCAGAGAGAATGTTAACATTTTATGAGCCCTAAAATATGTTACATTGTAGCCAACAAGCTTGAACGTCTTCATAGATCACAGGTTGAATTAAAGAATGACATTGGCTGTGTCACTGAGACCAGTCTTCTATCAAAGAAATATGACAAAATCAGACGCAAATCTAGCGCCAGCTGGCACTTAATTCAGAATCTGAAGCAAAACAAGTAAAAGAGAACACAGCATCTTTACACAGTCCCTTTAAAAATCGATCAGCACCCACTTTGTTGAATGTCTCTCTCTTTAATACTGCAGTCTTAGGTCATCAAGAAAACTACACTATCAAATGCTCCACCAGTTAAAGGGACGACAGTGCATAGGTGGTTGTATCTAGCGCTGTGGTTGCAGTTTGCAACCAACTGAATACCCCTTCGCTCCCTCCCTTCCTGGTAACACCAGGTGCTGAGTGCACCTCAGAAGCCATCCATGCCATACTAACGCTGCCTCAGGAGCAATGGAAGTCAGGCGGCGGCCTGCGTTAAAACGGTTTCGCACTCTTCAGCTCACGTTACGGCAGTTTCACAAGTGTGTCGGCCGAAATAGGGCGGCATTCAGGGAACATAAAAACGTGAAAGTCTCTTGCCAGAGGCAGTGTTTGGTTTGTCTATTCTGGGCTAGTGTAGAAATCTGGTGGTGCAGTATGGTGGACTCCTCAAAGGGGTGACTGTGACTGAGTGGTGAACAGGGTCGTCCTTCAATCAGAGGACTGGCGGTTTGATCCCCGGTTCCACTAGCCCATGTCCATGTGTCCTTGGGCAAGACACTTAACCCCAAATTGCGCCTGTAGCTGTTCTACGGTGTATGAATGTGTGTGAATGTTAGTCTCTCTTCATTTTGCAAATAAAATTGATCAACATTCCATTCTTGTTAATGTATTGTATTGGAGTATTAGCAAGACTATACATTGTACTTTACGTTTCACAAATCCACGGGAAATGATCAACTGACTTCACAGCTTTATAGTGGAGTTTAGTGTCTAATCGAGTTGGAGACCAAAAACAGAGCTGAAAGAAGAGTTAATATGGGATTTCATTGAGTGGACACAAACACATTGCATATTAAGATACACACCTAATCAGTATGGACTGCATACTGCTTAATAAATGAATAATTCAGTTTGATTTTACTTGACTGTTCACACTTAAGTATGCTTAAACGACAGCCGGTATCAATGCGTCTCTCACTTCTCTGAAAACATCACAGAACATTTCCAAACAGGGGTTATTTGGATAAACTAACAAGATATTAGGAATTGAAATGGTCACTTTCTGATCTTAAAACATAGTTTTACAATACAACTTATAAAGTAACTTATTAACAGATTTTATCACAAGGGACTAGGCAACTCTTGACTTCACTGAAAATTGCAGTAAATTATTATTATTTGATAAAAAAGTTACATTGGGAATGTAAATGTTAACTGTAACTGTAATGGTTACCCCTGTGCCTGGCACAACAATCTCAAAATCCTTTAAGGCAGTCATTGCGTTTGCGCATGGGGGGTAAAATGGCATCTAACCGTTCCCTCGATGAGCTTGCGGGATCATACTTAAATAGTTTCAGGCAATTTCAGCATGCTTGAAATGTGAACATTGTGGGGAGTTGATGTGCACGCTAGCAAGCTTATGTGCACATTCAGAAGTTCTTGCTAACATAGTGTGCATCAGATCATTTCTTGCATACTCAAAATCCAAAGTGCAGTGTGAACTCACTAATTACTCATTTTTACTTCATACATAGTATTGAATAGTATGGTAGTGTGAGATGTTGAACACAGCCTGCTGGATGTGTATTGCAAAAGCTCACATGTTAGTCACAGACGGCCCTTCGATCGGCTACTTCTTGTCACATCTGATCAACCTTTCCTCCGAAGTTTCGGAAGACGCTAAATATGTACCATCGGTGAATTATAGATGCGGTCAGTATCCAGGCAGCTCAGCATCTGCATGCTTGTGAGGAAGGTCGTTGGGGAGAACCGTCAGGGTTAAAAAAGGAAGAAAACGAGCTGCAATGCTGTTGCGAGTCCTTGACGGACAACCTAACGTTTAAAAAGACGACCGCTGCTCCACACACACTGGGAGGACCCCACAACACATCCAGACAGCGCACTGCATAGAGAGAGAGAAAGAGAGAGAGAGAGAGAGATAGATGGGAGGGCAATGAATAGTAGGGGGTAGGGGGATGCTGCAGAGAAAAGGAATTCTCATTACACATGCGTGAGCACTGTACAGAAAATAACTGATAATACGCTACATAAAATACATGAATGATTCGCCAGTTGCACAGTTAACGGAGTGTGTGTGTGTGTGTATGTGTGTGTGTGTGTCGATGGTCTACGACAAATAATCATAATCATATGCTGATAGAAAAACGACGTGTATCACATGTGATACACGTGCGCTTTCATAACGTCACAGTGTCACAGTAATGCATTCATCTCCTTATTCCCCTGTTGTTTATGTATTCACTTATTTTCTCTTAACATACGCTGTGTATCTACTTCTTCACTTTCTCTCCTTCAAACAGACAGACAGACACACACACACACACACACACACACACACACACACACACACACACACACACCCTATGTACCTCATTACTTTTACATTCTCCATCCATCATTCGTCCCTCCCTCCCTATATATCTTGGATTGTGCTGTTATCAATGGGATTGCAGCAATCAGGGCATTTGCAGTGAATTAAAAACATTCCTCCCCTCTCCTTAGTGTGTTGTTGGTGCCCCCTGTCTGCAGCACATTGGCATAACCACTGCTTTGCACATACCGCAATGGCCCAACCCCCCCTCCCCCACAAGCAATCACAAGAACACCAAAGTACTAACGACAAAGGCTTAAGCTGGCCAGAAAAATGACGGCATGCAGATGTGACAGCTTCCCGTACTACAACTTGAATAAAATGAGAGGATGTATGCCTAATGTGCAAACTGTAATAAAAAAAAATGACCCCCCCCCATTCTGTTTCTCTCTGCAGAATGTGGCGTTTGGCTCGCTCTTCTTCATCCTTCTCTCCATTTCCACCTTCTGCCTGGAGACCCACGAAGCCTTCAACACCATCTACAACAAAACAGAGAATGTTACTGTCGGCAACGTGACGCATGAGGAGGTACGGTGAAGTTTATGTGAAGTGTTCTTTAGTGTGACATTAATGTGACACTGCTTTCCTGTTCTATAATGTTGGGAGATTTGTGAGGCACAGATTCAAGAATAAATGACCTAAACAATTAGAGATATCCAGAATTTCTTTTTTTCCCTGTTTTTTTCCCAGAAACTTGTTTCTGCTCTACTGCTCCCGCCAGGACAACAATACAGCTACGCCAAATTTAATTTCCTGGTGGTGATACAAAGCGGCTTGAGCTTTGCTTGCCGCCTGGCAAACCACAGAGCACAGCGCTCAAAAGTTAGACTTTGCTCGATGCAGCGAAACGCCTCCATGAGCTGTTGGAAGTGATGGGTCTCAGAACTCAGTGGCAAGCCCCGACCCTCCGCTTTGGTTTTTCGGAGAAAAATAAACTCCCCTTTTGAAGTTTCAAGGTCGTATGAGTATCGTAAGACCCTCCCATCAAGGTTAAAGCCCACACCCATAGACTTGTTGTCTCCAAGTTCAAACCCTAATGGCAACGCCTTTTTTTTTTTCTCAGACGTGGTTTCACATGCTGCTCATAATTAGTAAACTGACATCTTTGTGTAAGATCGTTCATAAGACATACCTTTGTAGGTCAGATTGGTGATAGTAATGACCTTTAATAGAAGTATCAATCAAGGTTATTATTTGGTTTAACAGTACAGGACGAATAACATGAGAGGTTGCTTTTTTATGAACGATATTTAAGGATTAAAATTGACTTCTGTTTCTCATGATTGTGTGGCTGCACTCAATATTGAAAAGGGCAATAACTGAATTGTTGCTGCTTTTAGTGCTATGTAGATATGAAGGTCATTTTAAAGGTGATCTGTGACAGAAGGGGGTTGGCTCGAGGTTAGTTTCGGATCACCCAAACATGAGTTATGTGTTGCCCCATTTTCAGTACACCCACATGTATACATGTATATATGTTTACAGTAAAGAAGAATTGCTTCGGAATCTTTAACTTTTGGGGAACATGGTGTTTTGCCTCTGGCTATATATATATACAGTGTAATGAATGAATAAATAATTGAATATAGTCAACTAACCCCAGATTTGTTCTTCTTCTACCTTGCAGATAGTGTACGAGGTAGTCACAGATGGCTGGCTGACATATGTGGAGGGCGTCTGCGTCATTTGGTTCACCATTGAGGTGATGGCGCGTGTCGTCTTCTGCCCTGACAAAGCAGAGTTCTTCCGCAGCACCCTCAACATCATAGACTTTGTGGCCATCGTGCCCTTTTACCTGGAGGTGGCGCTGAGCGGCCTCTCCTCCAAAACAGCCAAAGACGCGCTGAGCTTCCTGCGCGTGGTGCGCTTTGTCCGTATCCTGCGTATATTCAAGCTGACCCGCCACTTTGTTGGCTTACGGGTCCTGGGCCACACTCTGCGGGCAAGCACCAACGAGTTCCTGCTGCTCATCATCTTCCTGGCGCTGGGCGTCCTCATCTTTGCAACCATGATCTATTATGCCGAACGCATCGGTGCCGACCCAGCTGATCCAACAGCTGCGGCCCACACCAACTTCAAGAACATCCCCATCGGGTTCTGGTGGGCTGTGGTGACCATGACCACGCTGGGCTACGGGGATATGTACCCTGAGACATGGTCAGGAATGCTGGTGGGTGCCCTCTGCGCCTTGGCCGGTGTGCTGACCATCGCCATGCCTGTGCCCGTCATCGTCAACAACTTCGGCATGTACTACTCCCTGGCCATGGCCAAGCAGAAGCTCCCCAAGAAGAGGAACAAGCACATCCCCCGAGCGCCACAGCCCGGCAGTCCCAACTACTGCAAGCCAGATGCCCTGGCTATGGCAACCGCCTCCCCACACAGGCTGATGGGCAACGTGCTTGGCCCGGGCATGGTGGGATCTGGCAGCATGATGGGCACTGGAGACTGCCCACTGGCACAGGAGGAGATCATCGAGATCAACAGGGCAGGTGAGTGACCAGAACTGAGATAATGTTTTCATGCGAAAAAATCAAACCTCTGTAAGGTTTTTCAAAATGACAATAAATTGAAAGTACCATATTTTTAGTTCAGCATCAGAATGTAAAGGAACAGCCACACAGTACAGTACAGTGAAATTCACCTATGGGAATACTACTTGAGAATACTACTTGAGCAAAAGCCTGGTAAAAGAAGTATCTGATATTTACTGTACTGTATCAAAAGTATTTTTCTGATATTAAATCTACTTCAGTATTGAAAGTAAAAGTACAAGTAAATGCTGTTAATAAAAAAGCAAAGGGTCAGAATTTTTAGAAAGTTTATTCTTTTAAGTGCTGTGGCCACCATGACCAAGGACAAGGAGTTGTGTTCAAAATAATTGGGTTGGCTGTGATCCATCCAGGAGCAATAATGTTCAACATAATATATTGTACATACCTATACTTTTGCATCTGCTATGAACTTATCATCATAATTCTCAGAAAAGCAATATGACACTATAAAGGAGTTGTAGCAGTGCGTTTATAAGTATGCGCATTCACACTAGAGGATGTAGAGGGCAAATCCATAATATTGTGTTCACTAAAAATATCAACTTGATTCATCAGGTCAGCGTTTTGAGAAAGGACACCTGCCTTGTAAACTCCTCTGGGCCTGATTTGAACACAATAGCCAAAGGTTTTGCTCAAGCTGAATCTGCAATTGGGCGACTGCTACCATCATAACTCGATCTGATGATCCACAAAATGACTCAAATATAAAAACATGATCAATACTAAAGCAGAAAGTAACAACCCAGTTGTTTATTGAAACTGAAAAATGTCCTGTTCATCTTCAAAAGAAGTTGGTTTTCAAAATTGCGGTAATTCAGTCTCGCTGCTTTTGGGCTGAAGACTAGTCCTGCAATGCTAAATAGCGTTTCACAGGCCGCTGAGGCAGGTAGAGGTGTGTTCAGCTTCACAGGCAGCTGTGCGCACAGCCTGCGCACTACGACACGGTTCAGATCGTAATGCTGCGCTCTCGCGGCTCCTATCAATCCTATGGTGTGGTGGCAAGCTAACATTAAGTTAGCTTACGTTAGCCAACTAGTGCTCCAATGATTACAGCTAAGATGACTCAAATCAACAACATCTCACAACTATCAACACTTCCTCAGCTCACTAACTCGCTAAGAGGTCTGTCTACTACACTAATTGTCTCATTTGATTTACGATAGCTAGCGAACGTTAGCCTAACATACACCATGTACAGCTAAATTAGAAGATTAGACACCTGTCTCCACCCCATCCCCCCCACCAGAGATATACTCCAATCCGGTGTGAAAGACTTTTTTGCAATTGCACATAAACGTGATTAATCAATAATTTAACATCAAGCTAGCACCACTGATTCGCCAAACTTGCTTGCTTGGAGTCTGTGTCCCACCACAGTCCCCGACGTTGGTCTCATGATTCATTTGTTTTCTAAAGATAGATTAGATTTTGTAGCGAGTAACAAAGGTTTCAGGGGAAGTCAAAGTATCAGTTTTCTTTGCAAAATGGAGTGAAGTCCAAGTGAAAGTCAACAGAAATATAAATAGTAAAGTAAAGTACAGGTATCCAAAGAAATTACTTATGTACAGTAACAAAGTATTTCTACTTCGTTACTATACACCACTGCTACTTCACATTATAGACAGATGTTTGTTGCTATATAATTGACTTAATCAACTTAATAATAAATGATCAACATAGTTGCCTCTTTTTAATCAACTAATCTGTTAATTGGATAATTGTTTAACAATCATTTAAAGGCTGAATAATGTATGTAATTTGAACCAGTATCACATCTTGCCCCAAAACACCAACATTTAGAGTGATGGTTTCGTATTTTAGAGTGATGGTTTCGTATTTTCCTCTTCACTTCACTACTTATAGAGTTCCAAATACTCAAGTTAATCACTCGAGTTGTCTTGAGAAGAAGAATTATATAAAATTGTGATTTTCTCATCAAACTGATGACCAGAGGTCAGATTTCAAGCACTGAATTGATGGGAGAAGTGCGTATCTAACAGGTTTTGAAGCTGTAAATAACTTGCTGATGTCCTCGTTCTTCCTAGAGAGGAGGACACTAAAATAGACTCTAATTTACGATGAGACGAGCTGAAGAAAAACGTATGACTTTCACTCGACAAATCCATCTTTACCCTCTCATGGCCAGATGTTTTTACCATCGAAGTTGACATGTTCAGATTATACTGGAATGGGTTTAAATGGATATACAGTATTTTCTGCCTGCCAAAAACTGAAAATGTATCCGGGTCATCTAATTCAATTCAATTCAGTTTATTTTATACAGCCCAAAATCACAAATTACAAATTTGCCTCAGAGGGCTTTACAATCTGTACACATACAACATCCTTGTCCCAGGACCTTACATCGAATCAGGAAAAAACCCTTTCACAGGGAAAAAAAGGGAAAAAGCTGGGCTGTTTTGTTTGACATGTCCGTCATCTGAGACAATACATAAGTGTGTGTGTGTGTGTGTGTGTTTTGCGAATTGCCACTTGTAGTGGAGTTGCAATATGTCCCTTTACCGGATTTGAGGTTTATAAGTATGAATAGCCTAGAGATTGGCATGCCAAACTGACATGTGATCAGTATCAGGCATATCCTATTTTCCTTCCTTTTGGTTTTGCACATCTTTAGAAATTAGTAGTAAAAAAGTGCAAAATGCAATTGAGCCCATGACTTGGCGGACTGGATTTGGCGAAAGCTAACAGTGAGGTTGCAGATTGCAACCAACTAAAACCTCTCCTGTGTGCTTAGTGTGTCGGCAACACGTTCTCATTCCAACTCGTCGCATACTGATGCTTTGGGGTCCCTTGGGGTCACTTTCTAATGCAGTAGCCCAGATAACCATAGACTGTATATATTAACTGGACAAATTCATGGTGATATCACCCGTTGGTTTGTGGACTGATGTTCTGAGTTTGACTATTTTGGCGTTGCCCTCTTGGATTACGTTGCCATGTTTTGTGATGATGGCCACATGAAAAACCGCAAACAGCCCTGTGAAAAAAAAGTGTTTGACTTTTGAAAGAGGCTCATTCTAAGCTAAGTCAATTCCTATTTTAAGGTGATTATACATTAAAGAAAAATATAGTTATGAATATTATTTTTCTTTTTTTTTTCTTCTTCCTGCTGTGATCTCAGCATTGAACATTTCTCACAACTTTTATGAACCCACACTCTGAATCTGAATCTGAATCAGCGTCGAGGAATCGTTGCTGAGGGCCAGAGGAGTCCAAAACTCTTCATGTGAACAGCATTTTCCCCCTATTTATGATCTCCTCCTAATGACCGGACACATTTTCACTGCAGAACAACGTAACCAAACCCTTTTGATTTCTGATGTGCTCGGACAACACGTCATTGTGTGGAGACAGTTGTGTGTCTGTGTGTGCGTGTCCATCCCTCTGGCTTGTATCTGTAACTGTTGAACAGTAAATCATATCAGATTAGATTTGACAACTGTGTTGAAGGCTACAAACACAGCTTCCCCTGTAGCCATCTCCTCTTTAGTGTGGGTGTGCGCCGTACATATTGTGTCCCACTCCTTTGTTTAGTCTCTCTCATTCAATGCTGTTAAATGCCGTGCGTGTGCTCTTGCTGCAGTGTGTTGGCCATGTGATCAGGATAGCTATCACAAGGCACTAACGTTCCTTTACACCCCGCACCCCTGTCCCTCCTCTCTCCCCCTCTTTCTTCTGTTGTCTCTCCATTCTCTCTTCACCCTCTTTCATTCTCTTTTTACCTCCTCATTGGGTTTTATTGTTCTTTTTTTCCTTTAATTTTCCCGTTTTTTTCCCCCGCTTCTTTTTCCTCATTTCCAAATCCGTCCTCCTCGTCCTCCACGTTCTTTATCTCCCTTTTCCATTTGTTTTGCTTTTATGCTCTCAACCTTTTATCTCCCCTGTTTCTCTCAATGGGTCCACCCCCTGCATACTCCTCGTCCTCCTCCTTGTCCTCTCCGGACCATTAATCTTCTCTTCCTTCCCTCACTCTCTCTCACTCCCCCACCCTCACCCCCACCTACATTTTCTTCCACATGCTCTCTCCACCCCTCTATCATCCTCTCATGTCTCATTTCCTATTTACCCCTATTTACTCTTTTCCTGCCGTCTTTCCTTCTTTCTTGTCCTCTCCATGTTTACTCTCCTCTCTACCTTTATTCTCTCACCACGACTTTCCCTGCACCACACTCAATATCCCTCTCTTTCCTCTTCTGTAACCTCCTCAACTTTCTATCTCCCCCCCCCCCATCTCTCTGTCCCCCTTCTACAAGATTCCAAGCAGAATGGCGACGCTGCAGCCAACGCGGCCCTGGCCAACGAGGACTGCCCCACCATCGACCAGGTCCTCGGAGACGAGCGCAGCCCGGCCACGGGGGGCCTTGGCTCCACCACCAGCCGCGAGCGCTACCCGCATGACCGGGCCTGCTTCCTCCTGAGCGCCGGGGAGTTCCAGCGCACGACGGACGGGAACGTCCGGAAAGGTACGAGGGCGGAGGGTTGTAGCCGGAGGATTGAAGGAGGAAGAGGAGGAAGAGGAGGAGCAACAACGGGGGTAGGGTGGTACTTCAGTGACAGCAGTGGGCTGCTGGTCGATGCATGGTCCTGACTGATATGTGCTGACAGTGTGTGTGGTGTACACAAAAATAAAACGACGCACACATGTAACAACCGCACACATGTGTTCCAAGCACACGCACATCCAAGTACACACTTACATACAGGTGGTATGTACCTGTGTACATATATGTACATTTGTACACCCCCCCCCCTCCCCTGTGTAAAGGTAAACACACCACCATACAGACAAAATATGAAAAGCGTATTGTTGTATTTCAAAATAAAAGTCGTCCCTGAGCGCTAACACTGAGACTCAACACACACAAACAGACTACTTGTTACATTTCACCATCCATCAGTTTGTGTGACGGCTCAGCAACGCTCGCTCCTTTTCAGACCACAAAGAGCACCAATCACAAATATCAATGCCCAATGAATGGCATTGATATTTAATCCTATGATTCCTCTCACTCACACCATTAAACACCGTCTGTACTGCAGAGGTCCTGCAGAGGCTGCTGCAGAACTGCCATGTGCGCTGATGTTGGAGTGACTGTCTTTAATCGACTTGATAAGCTTTCTATTCTCTTATGAATTGTGATAAAATATAATGCAATTAATCAAATTCTGCAGGTGATTTCTCACAGAGTCAACAGTCACTACATGCAGGAGAACGTCGGCCCTCTGCATATGCTGTGTTCTGTGTTCATCATCGCTGACGCAGTTCTGTGTGTTTTACTGTGTGCATTTAGCTATGCTTTTTCATTTCATAATGCCATCCTTTTTGTTTGGATTCATAATGTAATGAAGAGAGGTATAACAGAGAGGTATAACAATGCAGATCAAATTGGTGTTATTCTATGTTTTACTGCCAGCAAATCCCATGAAAAGACAAAAGAAGACAAGCTTTTGTTGTTTGTTCAAATGGCTATTAAATTAATGTCCGAATAGTATTAATGAAATGTGTATTAGTCTTTTAAAGGGAACTTGCATTTATATGCTATTGTATTATAATTTTATCTTGAAAAGACTATAATAGGACAAATGGGACAATATATCACCCGACAACATTTGTTATATCGTCACAGGCCAACATTGTAACTGCTAAACGTTAGCATTGTCACTCAATGTTGTTCTGATATTAGCATGCAGCTCAAAGCACTGCTGCTCGCACAGCTGTACATTGTCATGGGAGGCTTAACACTTTCTTAAAACGGCTCCATCCTGTAATTGTTAGCAAACATTGATCAAATAGGAGGAAATTGGGGACTATTTCGAGTCGCGGATGTACACACGTTGTGCTCTAGTGAGAATGTGTTGCCGCAGAACAGTGTACACAATAAGTCTAAATGAACTGCAGTGACATGGTAATTTGGTGAAGCAAGGTGTAACAGTAGAGCTCTATGGTGCACAGTGAGAACAAATATAAGGTTTAAATCCCAAATACTTGAATACTTGAATTTGGGTCTTTTCATGGGGTAAAAATACAAAACGTTTACGGCCTCATCGCTCGCTCACATCACGCGCTGACTACAACTTTCTTGCAGCAGTTGAGTGTCACAAAGTCTGCTTCTGCATGCCTTGTTTTGAAATGAAACTCTTCAACTGTCAATGCGCGGTGCTTTGAACCCGATCTGACATCACAGCCAGATCGGGTTTGCGTCATTTCTGTTCTCATGTCATAACATCAGGCTCCTTCATTGTTCTGCTCTGTCTGTCTGTCTCTCTCAGTCTGTCACTCTCTCTGTCCACTCCATAGCTTCTCTTTTCTCACTCTGCCCTGCTGTGATTCATTAACTCTTCCTTTCTCGCTCTCTTCTCCCCACACTCATTCTCCTCCTTCCCCTTACTTCCCTTCTGTTGAATTTTTCTACTCCCTCATTTTCCATTAATTTTTTCCGCTACCGTTTTTCCTGCCCACTACCACCTTGTCCTGCCCACACTAAAATATCTTTATATTTTTTCAATTTTAACCCCACAACCTTTCACCTGAAACACTCTATACACTCCATGTGCTATTTCCCCCGACTTGCACACACAAACACAAAATACACACACACACACACACACTTGCACACACGCACACACAGATGGCTCAGAGTCCAGCAGTGTGCCGTCCTCCCTGGGAGAGGAGTGGTTCAAGCCGCGGGGGCCTCCGCTACAGCAGGAGCTGAGTGTTAACTCCACCTCCTCCTGGATCAGGCCATAGAAACCCTGAGGTAACACCTCCACACACAGGAGTCAGGCATCGTACCTCAACTCACTGGGAAACTTTACTGACAAAATATTAGATTAATATTAGATTACATTCAATTTGATTAGAAATAGGCTCAACTAGACCAGCGCAAGATTACATTACACTAGTCTAGAATGGATACAAATGTACTCCACTAGATTACATTACATCACACATTATCAGATGGGATGAGATTAGACTCGACTAAATTTAGGATTAAAGAAAAAAAGAGAAAAACTTGACATTTTGCTAGGTATATTCAGTTAGACCGGGTCTAGTTCATATTCAATTCATTTTGATTTGATTTAACCAGATTATATTTGATCATAAATTATATTACATCTGATTAGGTTAGATTCAGACTAGACTAAAGTCTAGAAACTAGATTACAATCCACTAGAATAGATTCAGAGTGAACTAGATTGTATTAGATTAATTAAAAATATATTTAGCCACATTATGTTGGATCCGATTTTAGATTAGATTCAGACTAGACTAGATTACATTTGACTAGACTAGGTTCAGTTAGATCTGACTAAACTAGATTATATTAGATATTATATATAGTTCAGATGTTTGATTAGAATCAGACTAGAGTAAATGTGTTTAGTTCAACTTTATTAGACCATACGACATTAGACAAGTAGACTAGATTGAGTAAAACCAGACTAAGCTAATTTATAATAGATACGTTTCAATCAGATCTTGGTCAGATGGGCCTTTAATAGATTGGATCTATATATATATATATATATATATATATGTATATATATATATATATATATATATATATATATATATATATATATAGACATTCACACTTTCAACCAGCATTGACAAATTGTAACGTACTTTTGTTACGTACTTTACAAATGGCAGTTACGTAGACTTTCAAACCCCAACCACATTCTTTTTATAAACCTAACCAAGTAGGTTTTTTTCACAAGTAAACCTAACATGTTTATTTACCTAGAACCTACAGGTAGCTGTCACGACATCGCCAAGCTTCTAGAGCCAAATGTCTGGCCTTACTTCACTGGTGATAGTCCGACCCGTTCCTGATGGTTCTTCCAGGGATTTGATTGGCGCAAAATTACCTATTTTAATTCTGCATTTGGCTAATATTGTAGCATATCTCAAACAATGAAGGAAAGAGAGTGGTTGGTGTTTTCTTTAATGTAAGAATTCGGGATATTATCGCAATCTAAAAAAATGGGAGGTTGTTTTCTTGTTGTTCAAATTCACTTATTCTTTCCGTGGTGATTTTTCTCAAATATGTGCTTGTGGAAATTCTAATTCTAATTTCTGTCCCATCTCGTGCTCAGAAATGTGACACAAATAAACTGCCATAGGTACACATCGCATTCCATGTAAAGGCACAATGTTGCTGAAGTTAATATTCAATTGTGTATTTTTTGTGTGCCATAAGTACATAATAGCCCAATCGCTGCGAGAGGAATCAGCACCCTCACACACACACACACACACACACACACACACACACACACACACACACACACACACACAGATCCTGACACCACTCAACAAACACACAGTGTTCTAGCATGACTGTGTGATCTACGCACGCCTCTATGTTCCGTTCATCAGGGCTGCTTGTGTGCGTGAAAGAGATATGCCTCCCCTCTTTACACCCACAGTGTGTCCTAACCACCGGGGAGAGCAGGTCACGGAGTCAGAGTGGGGTGTAAAGGTCAAAGTTCACAGTCCGTGGTCCAAGTGCAATTGCGTGCTGTTGCCGCTGTTGTTGGTATTTCCTTGTTGTTGTTGTTGTTGTTGTTGTCACTGTCTCCTTCCCCAGGTTGTCAGGTCATGCGTTTGTACGTTGGCTCCTGTCAGTCTGTGTTACACTATCCATCTGTCTGTTTGTCTGTCAGTTTCTCTATTTCTTTCTTTTTGTCTTTCTTTTGTCTGTCTCTGTCCGTCCTTTTTCTGTGTGTGTGTGTGTGTGTGTGTGTGTGTGTGTGTGTCCGTCCGTATCCCGTATGTAGCTGTCTTCCCCTCCTCCTGCTCCTCCTCTTCCTCCTCCTTCTCCTCCTCTCACCCGGTCTCTTCTCACTCTGGTACTTACAAATAGGTAAGGGGGGGGGGGTGTTACATTTCCTCCTCCTTCCCCTCCACCCGAAAGCACTTTGGCTCCAGAGTCGGCCTGGTTCCAATGTGGTCTCATTCCCAGACTGCGTTTGGGGAGTGGGTGCCAGGTCTTTCCATACTTTTCTGTGTGGAAAAAACTTGATACAACTGCCCATACTGTCGAGTGGTTCTTCACACTCAACAAAGTTAAAGTTAGGACTTATTGTAAAATTGAGATCAATCAAAAATATAGTATAATTGGAAATCAAAACCAAAATGTAAAATATTAGTTTTTCACAAAGAAATATATATAACCCAAGTATAAAAAAACACAGGAAATAATTGGGGAGCCATTGGACGATCTTTGGGATGGGTGCCAGAGTGACCGGTGTGCACCGGTTGGCCTCGTTGCCCGGCCAGTGAGAGCTGGTTGCTGATTGGTTGGTTGGTTGGTTTTCCTCCGTCTTCTTCTCTGGAGCTGAGCTCAGTTCAGTTTTTCACAGCTCAGCCGGCAGAGAGCACCCTTCAGGATTGTCAGGAGACTTTTGGTTCCAAACCATCGTGTCAGGGTTTCGGGGCTGATTGGACCTTTTCAGGGAACATAAAATGGTCTACAAAATAAAAGACTTTAGAACGTTTTTTCATAAAAAACAAACACACATGTTTTGTGTGTGCTGTGTTCGACTCTCCGCCAGGCTGGGCTGGAACACTGACTGCTGTAGGGCTTCGAAGGTCTACGTTAGCCAACGAGACAGCTAATGTTTGCTAACCCCCCAAAACACAAGAGATCTAGCAGGCTGTTTTAGAGTAAAGCAGATAGATGGACAGGGAGACTGACAGACAGACACAACTCGTATCCCACAACACACACACACACACACACACACACACACACACACATACACACACACAATCTGGTAAGTATTGGCACAACTTTGAAGGGCTGTGGTGATGAGCATCGCGGTGGCACTTTGCTCTGCTGTGATGGCCTCTTAGCTTTCTCGCTCTACGCTCTAAAAGTCTCAAAGGCTCTAGGAAAAACATTTAGCTGACTACCTCAGGAAAACCAAAAAAAGAAAATCGTTATTGAAGTTATCTTCGTAGCGTTACAACTGGTTTAAGATAAATCTTATCCGATTGAAATCAGACGGATAAAACTGAAAGCAAAATGTAACAAAAAATCCATATCCAAATCACTTAAACACCCACCTTTGCTACGCCACTGCCAGAGGGATTCCTGTGGATGTTGCTCGGTCATGGTTCGATTTGATGAAATCTATCTATCTATCTATCTTAGTGTTGGAAATGTGCAGATGTGTTTTGAATTCTTTTTTCACCTCATTGATATCGTTGATAGTTATTTTATGTTGTATTGGATCTTTTATGTTTCTCCATCATGTTTATTGTATCAGTCCGTCTTACTTTCCCATGCTTTGATCTTTACCCCACCATTCCTCCACACTCTCTCCTCTCTCTCTCTCTTTCTCTCTCTTTTTCTTGCTGTTGCTACGGAAACAGTGGACAGGGGAATTCTGGGACATGGTGCAGCAAAGCATTTTGGGTCAGGGCTTAGTGTTTGATTGAATTATTGATTAATATTGATACAGTTGCCTTCATTTTACTAACCGCGACCGAGGCCAAGGTAAACTGAGACAAGTTGAGCCTTTTGTGAGGTAAAGGGTGTAGTGTCATCCAGAAAAGCAGGTAGAAGGAGATCTATATGATGTTAGCCTTGAGAGGTGCAGTTCCTGGGAGTTTGTTCCAGAAGTAACTGACCGCTGATTCGCCATTTTGAAACAGACGACCTGAGATGTCTGAACAAACAATTCAGTGCTTTATAAATCAACGCTTGCGTTTGGAAATCCATTCTTTGACAAACAGGAAGCCAATGTGAAGAGCTAACTGTGGCCTTAGTGCCCAATAAAACATATTTAAATATGGTCTATATTTTTTATAGTAACACAGAAAAAGAGACCTACAAGATAACCTTTTGTGGTTGTTTTTATTTACCTAAGGCAGATCCCAATATTTTTTCTCCAGGCGGTCACATGCTCTCCCTCCTCATTGGAAACAACTTAAAAAAAAGCTGTATGCAAAAACGCTGTATGCCTGAAGGGTATTAATTGGAATATGTAAATGTAAAGTGGTGTGGATCCGTGATCCGTACTGATCCCTCCTCAAATTTATCGCATGAGCCTCGGATTAACGACACAGTTCCCCGTTAACTGTCACAGTGTAAATTAAGTTTTACTGACAATCTTTATCCTCCAATATTCAGTAAAATATGAGATCAGGACATTGTTTATGTTTTTCTAGTCTCTGATCTCTGAACATGTTACATTGTCAACAACCAATCAGTGTTTAAATCGACAGCAGAGCTCGTAACATTATGATGCATTCAGGCTCTGTTTAGTGAACATTAGTATTGGGCTTAAGGTTGTGATGTGAACACGTAAGCTAGTACAATGTAGTGTTGGGGATAAACTTGAATAAATCCAGTTGTTTTAAGGAGATGTTTTTTGAATAGATATTAGAGATAAATTATGAGCCGTACTATATATTTGCTCCTTTTTTTGTTTTGTGCTGATCTGATCCGTGGGTTTTATGATCTGCTCAGCCACTTTAAAATGCATCTGCTGGTATTCTGATTATTAACTTTTTGTGTAGTCCAAACGAACCGTTCGTTGTACACATTATACTTCTGATAGAACCCCAAACCTTAAAGTTTGTCTGGCAGTACGCTGTGGCCATTCAAAAGAAAAATAAAAAAATAAAAAGGCTTGAACGGATCCCTTTTAGTCACTTTACTGTCCGGCTGGAACCAAGAAAAGAATCCCATCACCAACTCTGTCTTTCCTGTGACTCTGCAACTTGTTAAGGTTGCAGAGTCACAGTCTCTGTCTGAAAATAGGATAAATGTGTGGAGAGCAGGGCGCCCTGCCAGCTAGAATGCAAGGAGGAGAACGCTGCCTGCACTCTTAAAAAAAGAGAAAAACCTGCAGAGAGGCAGCTCTGGAACCAACGTTGGTGCAGTGCTGCTAGCGCCTCGCAAAGGCCAAGACTGCACACGGCACCCTCATCCCGACTGCATTACTTTGAAGGCAGCAGACACACACATTATGATACTGTACACGTCTATCCCCCCCCCCATCATTGGCAAACCTAATCAGTGAGTGGGTGGAGGTCGAATAGAAGAATGAAATGTCACATTAATCCCTCCGTTGCTTTGTATTTCATGCTCTCTCTCCGACTGCCGGCCCTGTTTTTTTCTTTTTCTCTTTCTGGCTCTTCTCTACTCATCTTCCTCTACCTCAGTAGAAAGAAGTATTGGTCCTCATTGTTGACAAACAGATATTGTTGGCCGGAACTGACTCTTACTTAGAGGCACAATGTTGTAAGGAGATATGCTGCGCCATAACAGAGTGGACTCCCCTCTCCCTCGTTCACAACCCCTCTCTCTTGAGATCTACTGCCAACATGCGATTTTATATACCACCTTAAATATAATCTCTTTCTGTGCAATCTCATTAACACGCGGCCTGTATTACTTTCACTTTCCTTTCCACGGACCGGTGATCGATGGATTTCGGGCTAGTATTTAATCACTACTGGTGGTCAGAATCCCCCGAGGCCTCTTGGATTGCACTCACATTATTTTATTTCCTGAGCGCAGTGGAGCCACAGTGGTGTCCGGGGAGAATCATGTTGACCCAGTAGTGTGGACTCATCGATTACATTGATTATGATTGTAGAGCGGCAATTGTGAATTTAAAGTAAGAATTTTGAAGTAAGAATCTGCATTTTGAGGTTACCGGAGAATTGTCCTCAGGAATATTGTGATGGTCTGCATTCGTGTTGGATACATTGCTTAATTTGACACACAGCGTCAATCTAGGATGTTTTTGCAGAAATCCTCACACGTAAGAAGGAGCATTTTTGATTGTGGCTGTGCAACTTGAGTTAACACGTAGATGAAAGAGAATAGAAAAACACCAGCAAGTTAAGGAGCACCTTCGTCACTTTGATAAAGCACACTCGCTGGATACAAACACAAGCAAGTACTGAATCATGGTTATGAATGTAAATTAAAATAGGCAAACTATGACTTATGGACTCACACAGGCCACGAACTGTGGTCTCCTAGGTGATAGTCCTGTGTTCGTTTGTGCTTCATTAGACTTTATATAGGACACTTTTTTAAATAGTTTAATACTTACATTGTGCTTTTATAATCTCTTCATTTTCTGTCCTTCCCCCACATTTCAGCAGTCATAACTTTGCCTTGTTTTTTAATTCTGTGAAATATTATCCTGACACTCACTTAAGTTCTTTGTTTGTGTAAACAAGACCGTCATTTTTAGATCATCCATATTAAGTTCTACTACCGGTTAATAATGATCTGCATATGCATCTCTCTTTATATGATATAGCATATGTATACTTTCTTTTCTTTCCAAAGTTCTTCTCCTGTGTGTTTGTCCTTGCTGTCCTCTTTCTTACATCAGTTATGAATGAGCTATGTAACATACATACACGTTATATGTATGTATGTACTTTCTAACCCTGAGGTTCAATGCATTGGTAATGTCATATTGCATTTTTATATCTCTGTATTTGATGCAAATATTATTTGCAATCTAAAATCCACATGTGGTTTTGTATGACGAAATAAAAATTCAGGTTCATATTTGTGTGTGAACATATTGTTTGTAATAATAAGTTTTTAAAAAAAGAAAAAAACGTCTGTTCTTATTTCCAAATAGCTGAAATTAATGAGCAACTGAAACACATGTTGCTATATGATTTTGCATGCGGATTGTTTTCGGGATAATATTTGCCCTAGTTCACTTCTGTGTACCATTCCTCACTCCCCCTTCCCACTCTTCCCTTTCCCACCTTCCTCCCTGGCCTTATCGCACTCCTCTTTCCAACACTACCCTTACATCACTCTCTCCGTTTCCACATGCTCCCATTTTCTATCATAGGCACAATTCTGCATAGGATCAATAACTGGCATTTTTGGAAGTAAAATGATTGTTTACACTGCTGGTAAACGTGGCAGTTAGAGGAACCGACAAATTAAGACTTTATTTGGTGTGTTCTGTTGTTTCTTTCAGTGGATCTCCCTATAGTCTGAATAAGTATCACATTTAAAAAGATTGCTGATATTCTAAATATTCTCTTATTGTCAACAAATCACAATGAACTGGCCCTATTAACAAGTAGTTCCTCTGTGCAATAGAGCTATACTGGCTACTTACAACATAACTACTGTAAGAAACAACAATGATAGCAAAAGGGTAACTTTTTTATTCTCAAAACTTTTTTTGTTATGTAATTCAATTTTTTTTTCCGAAAGTTACATTTAATTAGCACATTGTGTCAAATTTTAAAAGCACAAATAAAAAAAAGAGGCATAACACTAACATATGAAGTCATTACTCAAAGTACATTCCTGGACCCCAGTTGTTCGGATGAGGGTTAATGAAAACACGTCAATGAGCCAGACTTGGTGATGTGGTCCTTCATTACCACGCACACACACTAAGTCACACCTACACTATCCTGTCCCACTAGTGTGGCCAGCTGTTTCAGGGAATGACTATGTGAAACTGTACTTAGGAACTGCAGGGTCCCGTGCTAAATGATATCCGTACATCAGTATGTCGTGATAGCACTGTGTCACCTAATCACCTGTTATTGTACATTTGGCACACCCTATACTGTACAATTGTAATACAATAAACCAAACAACAGTGATTAGGCATTTTGATCAAATACTTCCTTCATAACTAACTACTGATTAAATAGGTTAATATAGCAATTCCTTTTTTAAAATTTATTTAATTGCATTTAATTACAAAGCCCAATATAAAAAATCACACCCTCGGTCCTTGGACCCTCAGAGTTTCAAACATGTGCTCATCCCATCTATACCTTCTCTCTCACTCCTCTTCCTCTTTTTCCCCATCATCCCTCCCCCCCTCCCCCCTTGTGTCTCCCTATCCCATTCTAACACTGGTGTATCCATCCCATCCTCAGGCTATCCTCCTCAGTCCCTCCCCCTGCGTTGTGTTACTAAAGTCTGACTGAGTGGAGGTACGTACAACGAGCCAACCAATCGCAGCACAGCTTACAGCTGCACCGCCGTTACGTTAAGCGCTCGCTTAGCTTCTTGCTTTAGGAATCAAAGTTGGACTTTGTAAGATACAAAACTGTTCAGAAATAATCTCATTGGTTGATTTAGTCAAGCTTTAAATTGAATAGCTGTAGGAGTTAGAATTTAGAAGATGAGTAAAACATCTAGCAGTATCAATTGCACTAGGTATGTATATTAACTATTGCCATTTCCCACTGGCTCTCATATCTAATTTCCTTGTATTTAATCCAGTCATCAGGTCTTAAAGGGCCACACAGTAAAATCACAGCCTGTGAAAACAGTTGTACAACATCCTCTTGGATTAAAAGAATGGCGGAAGTGCTCTGGTAAACAATGCAATTTGTTGCAGCTTGACCAACAGCTTGGTCAATTTGCCCTTCAACTCAACCAGTGAGGATATTTCTGCTTCCTTAATCTTCAAAACCAGATGTTATAGTCCACGTACTTTTCTGAATACGTCAGATTATACATGTGTATTGATATCATACTGAAATTCATATTTGGTACTCTTATCCTTAGGGTTGGGAAGTAACAGAACACATACTACTGCTAACACTGGTATTCCTATAGTGCAGTAAATTACTTAAAAAATGAAAGCAGACTAATTAATGGATGCACAAGACGACAACACAAGACGCAGCAGCTTCAAAGGCCTCGTGCGCGGTGGATCATCGCTGAGGCTTCCTCATGCTGCATCTGCTGCAGTCAGACACTCATTATAGATGCTAAGCACTTTTCAACTCCGCCTCGTATACAGTGAGAGCCACAGTGGAAGCAGTCCCTGCATCCGAACCTGCACTGAGATGCCTAAATGCTGATCAGTTGCGCGTTTTGCCTTCGTTTCTCGATCAGATGTTGATCAGGTAGTTCTGTGTTCTATAATCAGAATCATATTCACAAGATCGCTGACGATAGCTATCCCTAACCAGGGATTACAGGTCTGTTCCAATTGCTGCGGCTGTGTTAGAAACTGTAGGTTATTGGTAATCGGGCACCGCTGCTGTTCTGCCAGTGTTGGTGTACGTGTCCCAATCAGCAAAGAGCCGCAGTGCTGTTGATTTATTCCTGTGGTTACAGGACTTGACGTTGCAAACGTGGCTATTTAAACAGAGCAGAGTGTGTGCTGCTACACAGTGAACATGTAATAACACACATATGAAGCTGTAGTAGAACCAAAAGCTTTGGCCAATCCTTTCAGAAGGGTATTCTAGAACCCATATAGTGCTGTACCGTACTAATGTGTATACCGAGACCATGACTGGACTCTGCAACCGTAAATCGGCTCGGGCCTACTGCCAAAATGCTCTAGAGTGGATTTTCAGAACTATTTTGCGTCCTAAAATTTAACTGAACGAGGGGCAACGACACAGTTGAAAGTTCCCTTGAAAATGTTGGCAGCCGACTGCCCTTCAAAATGATGAACATCTAGGCCTGCCACTAATTAATCAAGCCCATCTCCCATTCTAACTCAACCCAGCAGTTTATTTTCTCTGAAGCAAGGTATTAAAGGTGGTTAGTTATTCTGTAAGTCGGCGGCAAACGCTTTATGGGTGCAGTGCAGAGATTTGAATTTACACTTCCAACTTTAATCTTCCCTGTACTAGAGCCATTTAGGGACCTTCCTTTCCTGCTTTATTGTTTTCATTCACTGACTCATTGAAAATAAACAATAAAACCAAGCTGTGCTTTAAAAATAAACAGGTGTAGCCACATATTTCTAAACAACAAAAGTATTGTTGATTTCAAAATAATAAACCTCCCAGACAGAAGATATGCAATAAGGGATACTCCACCATCCATAACCTTTATTTTTTCAACCATGAACACTTTGGGGTCATGGTCTTGGCCAGAATGTGACCACGGGCCACAGCAAGGCCCGGATCAAGTAAAACATGTACCCACTAAAGAGCTTGCAGTTTATAAAAGGTACATGTGGCAGTAAGTGACTTATCGAGAACCAGGATTACCCCAAGAGTACACAAGAAACATTTTCACAGGGTATTAAAGTACATGACGTCCATCCCATCTAATAGGTTAAAAACAATTTCAAAAAAGTATATATCAAATATACTTGGTGATAAGGATGTGTAATTCAAAATAGTAACAAAACAAAACCAAGCAACACAAAACCATGCAAATCAAAACTCACTGCACAAACCCCCCATCCAGCAAGCTCGTCGGGGAACTGGGAATCTCTGGAGCTGGACTCTAGAGTCAAAGACAAAATGGTTAAAACAACGGCAAATATGCCTCAACATAGAAACTAAAGTCCACACCTACCGAGCCTAGGGTTCAGAGAGAGAGAAAGAGGGTGTGGTTTATAAATGGTGACCCAAACAAATTGGGAACCAGGAAGTAGTAGGGGCAAAGGCCTTTCATAGCGCACAGCCCAAAGGATATTAAAAGACAATACCCACCCCATCAACAGCCTGTTCACTCAGAAGTATCTGCTGTCGTACCACCGGACTACAAAGTAGCTTCTTGCCTCAGGTGGTGAGACTGCTCAACTCATCCTTCTTTTTGCCAACATAAAAAAATGGTTTGTTTTGTTTGTAGATGCTGCTACTTATATAATTGAGAACAGAGTAAGCCTATTAGGTTTTCTCTTGTGAAGACCTTTGTCAATGATCGGTCCATGATTTTCGAAATATATTTTTGTGGTTGTAAATGGATCTTTAAACCCCAGTCCCATTTCCCCATTGTGGCAATCCACCGATGGAGGGGAAATTACAGAAAATCAGACAGCCAAGAAGAGATACGCAAGCAGCAGAGAGACGTTTCTACGTGCCTACCTACCCTGCTGATTTTAGAGAATTGTTCATGAATTCAAAAATATATTTAGCTGATAGTGCTACGTTCTCATGTGAGTGCCGTTTTAATAAACATATTCCTTGATTTTGAAACAGCACTCTTATGTTGTTCTTATTTAGCCTTTTCTGAGGCTATCACCAAGGTGCTACTCGAATGGTCCCGCAAATGTGGATAGTGCATACAGTTAACATTATTATTATTAGGCTGATATTTATACCAAATTAGGCTGTATATTTGGGATTAACCAAGCAATTATTTGTAAAATCAGACGTTCAACAACCCCATATTGTCCGAATGAGAAGATCCTTTGTTTTACAACCACATTTCCTCACCACTGCGACAATTCAACAGTCGAATCAAGCCCCTCAATCGAATCGTTGAATAACCAGCGATTTTGAATTATCACTCAAATGAACCTTGAACCTTGAATCCATTTGAATTGACACTCAAGCTAACCACAGACAATGTCTCCTTGAACTGACACCTTCATACAACCTCTTTCAGGCCTACAGGAGGTGCCATAGATGATAGACTTTGGGGTACTACATCATCAACAAAAAGCAAAACAGCAGACTAACCTCTAAACCAATCCAATTCCAGAAAGGCTGAGTTTGTCCTTGCATTCTGGTCTCAGATGAGGGCCTTACTTCCTCTTTATGCAACATCCAACTTTAGTTTCTGCAGAACGGAAAATGATCCCACCCTAACCTCAAATCCTTCCATAGAGATGTTGAGTAATTAAAAACTCTGCTGTATCGCTTGTTAGTGGGTTTATGTCGGCATCGTTTCTTAGTTGTTTGTTGTTGCAGCCATTGTCATGAGGGTGCAAGGTAAGGATGCCCTTTAGTACTTCAGCTCTTTTCATGACTTGTCCGAGGACAACATGAGCGTTTGCAAGTGGGTGCTAAAGCAAGAAATGACAACAAGCCAGCTCTAACATCACCACACTAAATGTCAGCTGTTTGTTTGAATGGGTAAATTGATAAAGCCGCAATTTGTGGCAATATTCAATAAGAGAAGGTCCATCATGGCAGTGGTGGACAATAGCCTCAATAGACCATAAAATGGTGTACGCTTGGAAATGTATATCTGGGAAATTTAAGTAGGCGCTCTTCTCTGAGATTATTCTACACAATCATTCCATTATAAATCAATCAGAAAATCAAAAATATCTCAATGCTGGCGTAGTGGCGGAGCAAGATCGTTCCTTTATTCTGTGTGCGTACCTTTTATCAGAACGGAATAACAACACAACATTCTCGGGGGTAATGTCAGCTGTAATGACCAAATCTTTTATTATCTTTTACTGAAGCTTACTTACTGAAGCTACTTATGTATACATAAACGGGCTCAACAATTCACATAAATAATTATGCACATTATGCATTATATATGTAATTATGTATAAATAAGTAGCTTTGTATATTCCCAAAGAAGAAACTTTGTTATTTTATTTAATACAACCGTTTGGCACAACCTCTGCGGCCCACCAGACACAACTCTAAGGTTCTCCAGTGCTCTAAATGATCTCTGTGTTAATGTTTAAACAGTAAAGATTCTTCTAAATAAATTGATTCATTTTCCATTCTTCTGAAGGAGCCTATACTCTCTGCATTTTTTTTATTGGTATTTCTCTGATTACAACATACCTGCCATATTGGCTGGATAGAGAATCATTCAAGATGAGGAAAGTACTTTTTACTTTCTTAAGCATTTTTGCTGCTGTTTCAGAGTTTACAACTTAGAAGTTAAATCAAATGTAACAAATAAATACATTGATTTAAATGACCTGAATTGTTATTTATTATTAAAATAATAAATCGTACACCAGCAATTGTTTTAAATATCAGGAAAATTAACAGGAATTACAATTCAAGTGTCAAAAAACTAAAAAAACTGAAACAGGAATTAAGATTCCAGAATATAATGTACATAGTATATTAAATTTAATAGATTATCATTGGCTTCGATACCCAGGTCAGGCGTTTAAGCATGCATTATGGGAAATGCAGTGTTTCCGCAGCGCAACCCATACTAGAAGTCAGAATCCTTTGGTCTCCACTGCTTCAGTTTTGAATATTACTTTTGTTTAATTATTCTCATATGAGTCTCTCAACTTAACGGAAGTTCTATACTCAAGCTCGAATGCTCTTTTAACGAAGCTTGAATGCTCGAATGCTCTTTTAACGGAACAGTAACAACGTGTTTGTTATTGATATTAAATAATGTAAAAGAAAAGAAAAAAAGATATCCACCAACATTTTTACTTTCAATTATCTACATCATATAAAACACCTAGTATCTATCAGCTTGTATTACAATTTGAATGTGTACTTAGCAGTTCTTCAAAAGTTAAGGAACACATTTTTGAACTAGGAAAGGTATACATTGCATATGTAAAGTTTCACCACATTCTAAAGAAAGAAGATCCAGCCAGCATGTTGAAACGTCACCTAACTCTGCAGCTTTCTGCTACGTCAACCTGACCGTCAAAAAGCCCATCAGCCTTGCAAACGTTAGCATGACAATGCGCTAAACAAAGATAGCGAACTTGGTAGGCTATATCTGCCTGCTAAGCATGCTGATGCTAGCATTTAGCTCAAAGCACCGCTGTGGCCTAATACAGCCTCACATTGCTGCTAGCATGTTGAGTTTGATCACCTAAATGAAGAGAAACACATACCTGACCCTGACTTTGGAGAAGGGATTCTTTCTTCGGTCAGTAAGTCTGTCTGTCTGTCTTTCTGTCTAACGTGACTGTTTCCCTGTTAACAGCAGCCTGTTGTTTTTGCCGGTAGACTGGCTAAAACACCTGGACTCTGAGATCAAAATGTCCCCAGTGAAGTGAAGAGATTGGAGTGTTAACTTGGAGTGATTGTGTGTACTGCTAACTGTGCTCAGCTCCAGATGATGTACCCGAGTTGCTCTGAGTTTCCCGAAGAGTTTAATTTTCCTTAACAAAGTGTACCACCATCGATGTGCTTTTGGGAATCCCAGAGCTGGTAGTCCAGTGGATGTACACGTATTAAAATCTGATGGGATGTATTCAGATCAGAGGGGTCTGTGTCCGTCCACTGGACTATTGCATCCTCCCTCCCCTAGACAGTTTGTGTCGGTCCCGCAGAGCACCACATCTTGGTGTCTGAGGGATATTGTGGCAACTGATAGCTGATTTTCGTAACCAATATTCCTGTTTTGTCCTGTCTCTGTCCTGTCTTTCCATCTGTTTGTCCCTCCGTCCATCCGTCTATCTATCTGTCTATTTCTAACTTCCTCCTTTGGTCCAAACTATTTTACTTGGTTTGGGCTGGTTTTGTTTGGAGTTATTTATCTCTCTTCTATTTTTTTCCCCTCCCGACTTTGTTTCCTTTACAAATGCTTGTAACTGTAACAAATGTTTTCTATTTGCTATTTATGATGTGCGATGCTGTCATAACACAAATGAACATATCATAACGTTACTTTCTGTCATAAAAAATGCATCTCCATGCACATTCCAATTTCTATTTGATTTTTTACCATATCATGAAACCATTCATGCTGACTGTTTTATTTGCTACTCTGAATGACCCTTCATAACTCCACTCTGACCTTTGCCCTCTTACCTCGGCCTTGTCATCTTCACGTATAGCCACGGGTTATGAGAAGTCACGCAGCCTCAATAATATCTCTGGGATGACGGGCGCCCCGCTGCGCCTCACCCCCATCACTAACTCCACCTTCGAGCCCTTCGAGCCCTTCGAGCCGCCTGGCCTCAGGCGGTGCCGCTCCCCCATTCCCTCCATCTTGTAGCATAGCCAACATAGAGACACAAACAGCAAAACGTCAACAACAACAGCAACAATACAATATCGCATGTTTTTTTTCTTTCTTTTTTTCCTGGGGAACATGCAAGGAAAGCATCAACATGGTGTCTCGTTGACATTTAAATTCATCCCAGCTGCTCTTTCATTACCATTACTCACATTTCCCTCTTGATAGAACCAACAATGAACTACCACTTCTCTTCTAGGCTCCAGAAAGTCCTATTTTAAAACCACAGCAGATCTAAACCTTGCCGAGGAAGCTGAGACAGACGCTTAAGCAAGTGTATTTAAAAATACACCTAACACACCCTGACACACCTTCCTACTAACAGGGATAAAGTCTAGCTTAATTTAGAGGGATATGATAGTTGAGTTAGTTTGCCTCTCACTTTACCTGTGCTACTTCTTGCCTCTCGACACTGCAATTGCACTTCAATGCTTTAAGACTTTAAGAGTACCTATGAATAAGGACTTTTTCGAGTCTTAACCCTCAGAATGCACACACACACAACACTAACATATTGCTGCAGCATGCATGGTTTTACTCATCAGAATCTTCAGAATAAGAACATATGGTATACCTTCAAGTAGTAAAAAAACATTTTGTATACTTAAAGTCAAATTCATATATATATATATATATATATATATATATATATATACATATATATATATAATAAAAACAAAGAAAATACCCCAAACTGTAGCGCACCTTGTGAGAAATGCCTGTTGTGTTTCATTGAGACAGAACGACCTCTGTTCCACATACGTGCACACTTAGTTAGTTTGTTCTCCGTGTATCCCTTTAGTACAGGGAGAGAGGGCGGTCTATTAGATTATATACATCACCTCCATAACCAACTAAGGAATGCTGCAGCCTCCCCTCCTCTGGCCTCAGACTCTGCTTAGACCCTAAACACAACATTTAGAGGACTGCGGGAGGACTTGATGAAAAGTGATTTTTAATACCGTGGACAGCTGGGGAACAGGTGTCTCTGTCAGGGTTGGTTGCAGGTCATAGGACAGTGGTTGCCAACCTGGAACTCCTGAGGGGTTGCACAGAAAAACACAGCAATTGAGAGTTGATTTAAAAAAAGATAGAAAATTAGATAAAATGTGACATGACATGCTTTAAATCTTTGCGTTTTCATCTTGAATTACTTGATACTTGTTAAATGTATTGGCCTAACAGTAGAGAAATGTCAATATATAGATTTAGAAGCAGCCTACTTTATCCAGCAAGTGTTGATCTGTAGAGTGCAAATGTACCCGCATTGCCAACTATCCCCAAAAGGTTGGGAATCAGTTTTAATGGGGATTATGAGAATGCTAGGGGAGCAGGGCCTAGAAACATATTTTGTAAAATAAATAGACAAAAACAGCTATAGGAAAATAGAAAAAAACCTCTCTGTGAATGTAAACTTTGACTTTTACGCTAACAAAGCAGTAGGGTCTGATCTTGACCACACCATCACACTTTACTTGTGCTCCATACGCTCTCACAAAGGGATTTCAGCAAAAGGCTGAGCGGCAAAGTTGGAAGACAGGGATGAACCCTTCTCATTTCTTCTGCTGGTTCCTTCTCTTTACTTAGCTAAGGTTAAAGGAACAGTAACAAGATGGGGGATTTGGTTTCTTTCAGAGAGTGAGATGAAGATTGATACCAGCCTCAGAGTGTGAGTGTAAAGTAATGAGCTGGAGTCGGGAAGCCGTTAGCCTTGCTTAGCATAAAGACTGGTAGCAGATGGAAACACCTAGTCAGGATCTTTCCGAAATAAATAAGTGAAGCGGAATAATTAACAAAGACAAAGGCCAATTTGTGGTTTTAGGTGGTGTCAACACGCTACAACACGCAGGTGCAGTGACTGCGCACATTCTGTGACTTTGTCGTCACATTGAGGTTGCCAGGTTTGCTACCATAATACCTCCACCCAAATGCACACTTATTTGATTGGATGTCTTTAAGCCAATCACATTTTGCAGGTAAAGCCACACACCCTTTTTCATCAAGCATGGCCAAACAACAAGAAGGTTGTGTAGATACTCACCCTAGATTTGCAAAAACATGCGAAAACTCTTGCCACACTTTCTACCTGACCACAAATCCTAAGCTATATCTATAACAATGCATAATTTCAACCATTCATAGTCAACGCCAAACCTGAACCGTTAAAGGTCAATGCCTAACCTCAATCACTGGAGGTCAATGCCTAACCTCAACCATCTCACGAGAGTTTTGCAAATCGGGGGTTACCATCTAGCCATGACCCGACAGTGAAGGCACATTTTATTCAATCTTTTCGTTTTTTTATGTATTTTTGATCAGAGCCAGGCTTGCTGTTTCTCCCTGTTCCCAGTGGTTATGCTAAGTTAGGCTAACCGTGTCATGAATCCAGCACCGACAAGAGATCGACTTTCATCTTCTCCCAACATTATTGGAAGGAAAAGCAAATGAGCATATTTCCAGAATTGTTGAACTATTCCTTGAATATAGCAGGGGAGTTTACTTTATCTTCATCTGGAAAAGGTTTTGTAACATTGCAGCTTAGTCTGAGTGTGAGAAGCGTGGTTTTCCTCAAGTCTGAGTTCATCCCACAACCATCACCACCACCACCACCACCACCACCAACAGTGTTACTACTTGACTTGGGCTGACTCCAGTATGACTCAGCAGCCAGTAGCAATATTTTTAGTTTTTGGCTTTTCTTTCCCTGTTTTTGCCCCCTCCTGAACCCCTCCCCCCCCCCAACCCCTCTCCCCCATCCTCTTTTGTCCGTCCACCTCTTCTATGTTTTTCGGCTCCGGCTGCTCAGTAGGAGGCACTGTGAACGGCTACTGGAGCGACAGCCCGTGGTAGAGGAAGAGCGGACAACAATCGCCACAAGGGAAGAAGCGAGAGAACATGACAAGAGACAGCATACAAACATAGAAATATGCAATGTAGATAAATGAGACTGCGGCGGTTGGACCTTCGTGTTTCTGTTCACTTATGTTGTATCTACAGCACACATGCGTGTGCATGTGGATGTGTGTGTGTGCATGAGTGTGTGTGTGTGTGTCCCTTGATCTGCATCTACCTCTCTACTAAGATGCACAACTTGGAAACATACTTTTTGCTT
This sequence comes from Cyclopterus lumpus, assembly GCF_009769545.1. Lineage (NCBI taxonomy): Eukaryota > Metazoa > Chordata > Actinopteri > Perciformes > Cyclopteridae > Cyclopterus > Cyclopterus lumpus. Next base: position 10,520,933 of record NC_046973.1, read on the forward strand.
CTGCAAGACATTTTTTTTTTTTATTAACAAGCTTTGTGTGAGCACATGATGATGTCATCTTTCTGTCAGTTAGTTGTTTTTTTCTCCAACATATCAGTGTTTTGTTTTTTGTTTTTTGTTTTAAACTGTAATTTTCTGATGTTGCAGAAATGTTTTGATTCTTTTGAAAAAACAACAATGTTTTAGACAATAATTGTGTCTGTTGGTTAAATGCTTAAATCCCTTGTACTCATCTGGCGCTCTCACCTTTCTGCTCCCCGGCCAGAAGGTAACAGACAGCTGTCAGTTGGATGGAAATCATTCCCTTTGATTTGCAATCGATTCCCATAAGACCATCATACACTCCTTTTTCCAGCATTGCATTCAAGCTGGGAGTAATGGGAGGTGAGAGCTCCAAATGAGAAGACTTTGTCTGAAGAGCATATTACTGGTAATTTAAGAATTAGTTCAACATTTTGGAGAAAGAACGCTATGTTGTAGCCAGGAAGCAATCGGCCTAGTTTAGATTTAAAGCTTGAAGCAGGGGGCAAATAGCCGGCCTGGCTCAGTCCAAGTGGATACAAAAATGCACATTATATCATTTCGAAAATAGCTTTTTTGGTGCTCACCAAAAAATAGTAACAGCATGCATATCTCCAATGTGTATTTTTTACAATTTACAACTTTTTATGCTCAGATAAATTAGAGAGAGCTTATTCATTATTATAAATGAGCTATAGACGTGGCGATATGCATTTTAGTTCCAGCCTAGCTGTTTCCCCCCTGCCTCCAGTTTTAATGCTAAGCTAACGTAATTGCCTCCTTAGCTCATCTCACTCTTAAAGGATGTGAATCCTTTTTTTTTCTCTTTTTTTTCCCAAAATGAGGAGCTATCGCTTTAACATCATGTGACCCTGATTTGGGGTCATACAGTGTTTTTTCTGTTTCCTGTTTATCCTTATGCTCAAGCCACGCTTCACTATCCAGTTGTTGCTAGTTGGAGAATCATTTTAAGCCCCAGTCCTGTTAGACACACACACACCACAAACAAACATAGATGTAAACACACACTCCAGTCTCTCTACTGAACCCGTCTATTGTTTCTGAGCATTTCATTCTCTCCTCATCCTCCTCTACCTTCTCAACGTCCACTTGTCACGAGTGAGTCTGCCGCCTCCCCAAAGGCCACTGCTGATTGGTCGCTTTTGTCACGGTGATTGTAAATATGTAAAGTTAGCGTTGTATATGAATCTGCATGGGTTACCATTGCAAGCAATAAGGATAATAATATGAATAATAATGCAAGAAGGTTTGATAGGGTTTTAGTCTCGAGCTTAATGAATGTGTATATATTGTTTAGACTACTAAGAGTGTGTATGGGTGTGTGTTAAGATGCATACATATGCACTAACAAAGCATGCAGGACAAAAAAATGTTCACCTCTTTGAATGCAAGAAGAGGGAGAACAGGCTGACATTATGCATGCCGAAATGCTATGACGCTATTGGTCAGAAGAGACCAAGTTAGGTACTGTAAAGGGGCCGGTGGGGGTGGGAAAGTTTATTTTTGCAGGACGGGGCGGGGTTACATTTCTAGTAGGTCTTGTATAGCTGCTTTCTTATCGAAACTTGAGAGACTTATGATAAGAGAAACATATTAACAATCGTAGCTTATGATACTTTTTTTTATTTATTTTTGCTTCTCTTTTCAGAGAACTGTTCTGAAAGCCCCGAGCTTATCAGATATATGCAAAAAGAAGCAGTTACTGTGAACTAACGCTAAGACATGAAAAAAAATCCAGCTTCTTCCATCATTGTCTTGACTCCTCTTCTGCAAGAGAGAGGAGAGAGAGACCTCCCCCAAGATACCTCCACACCAAAACTCCCCTCTCCGTTTGCCTCATTCTACCGCTTCCTCGTTATCCGTCTGTGACTTCATCCTGCCCACGTCATGTTTCATTTCCTTCCGTCCCGTCTTATTGTCGACTCTTGCATTTAAAGTGCAGTGGGTTCAAAAGAAGGATACCTCTGCAATGTGAGAATGCAATGATTCAACACAAGCACCCACCAAGGATGAGGATCAGGGCTGCGAGGGCTCCTTTGGGAACCCCCTTGAGTGAAGGGGGGCTTCTCTATTTAAGTGTAATTTAAATGGATTGAATACAGATTTATTTAAGAATACTCACCGTGTAAGCATAATACAGTATCGCACCGAATATAAGATGACCTTGATTATAAGACACCATTCTGAAGACACAAAACCCTTTCTGGCTTATTTTTCAGACTAGTCCTATAGCCTACACTGTTAATCCAAAGAGAAGATAATAATCACCCTTTTACAAACCTGAAATACTTCCACTAAAGCAGAATATAAATCATGCAGCTCGTCTACAATCAGCATTGCACCAGTTCCCATGACAAACAGCCAGTATGATTTCTCCATTGGATTTCAGATTATTGCAGAAAATGCAATCGGTGGAAATAAAAACGTTTAGTCACTTGTGAGCAAATGGGGTTTTTTAAGACACAAAAGCTTCAACACTAACCAGAGAGGTATTTACTGACGTAGAATAAAACGGTAGAATTTCTTATAATTTCCTCAACTAACACTAACCCACAGACCTCATTTCAGGAATCTACTCCAAAAAAGCTGTGTCTTTATAAAGAGGGAAGTTCAATGCTAACTCGTTTCCAGATGTTAGGACTCGTCCCTGCAGCACTCAATACCCTCCATTAAAAATTAAATACAATTGATGTTATGAATGCATACATGTCTAATCCCCAAACTCCCATTTTTTGAGACGTCTTGTTTAATATTCTGACCTATCCGGTATCAAATGCAACATCACGTCAAAAAACTAGACGACCTCATTGAATGGTAACATGACGTTGGGTTATGTAATTCCATAGGCGTAAACCAGGCAGATTGGTTTGACCGAACAGTCAAAGAAGTGAGGTCATTGAAAACCTTTTTCCTGACTTAACATTTCAGTTCATATTGGGCTCAAACCGCTATCTCTAAAAATATGATCACATTGGACAATTGCACACCGGTGCCAATGTTCAGTACCTGTGCAGAAAGCAGCGTGTCCCTTGTAGCAAGATGTTAAAGTTAGGGTGTCGGATGGGCGCCTCAAGACTTTCATGCAGGAGACCAAAGTTCTGTGACAGACATCATTTTTAACCACACCAACCAATCTCTACCCAGCCTTAGCCAAGTGCTGTACTTGCCAAAGCCTAACCGAGGTCGTTATTTGTCATACATTTTTTTCACAAGAGCCATAAACTATTTGCTAGATATTCTAGGAAGGGAAAACAATATTTCAAATGTAAATACAATTCTATGAAGCCCAGGGTTTTGCAGTATCAATGTTATTGTTGAGTCTGCTTTAGCGGTGCATATTACCAAACAAAGTTGCTCATTAATTTTCTATTTGTTTTGGCCCTAAAGATCTTTGAAGAAGTTGCATTGACTACAAATTGAGAAACCACACTGCAGAGGCACCCTTCAAAAATAAATGTCTTAAATTTCTTATGCTTCTGCCCCTCGTTGCCAAGGTCCCTCCCCTCCCCATCCATTCACAACTCAGGTATCTCTTTCTCAATCTCCCATGTTCCTGTCCACCCACAATTCCTCTAAGATGTACTGTATGTATGAAAAAAGGGAACAAAAAAAGTCAAGTTTTCCTCTCTCTTCTCTTCCTGTGAATTCCATGTGCTCTGTTTTGTGGTTCTTGCCCCCCTCCCTAAAAAAAAATGCTATTTTGCTTTCCTTGTCCAACTGTGCTTCCTGTCTTCTCCTTGTGTGGATTCTGCCCCGTCTCTCTGCCCTTTCCCGATAACCTTGTCCCTTTTTCTGAGACTTCATCCCCCCAACACGCCATCCATCCCCCCACCCCACCCCATCCGGAAGTCTCTCACAGCAAAAAACAAAATTGGAGTAAAATTGGACCACCTTCGCATCAAATTTAAAAAAGTTTGGAGAGACACTGGATTTCAACGAGGAGGAAGACAGGAATGGACATTTAGATGAATGAAGAAAAAAAAAAGACTCCATGTAGCTTGGGAGGAGAAAAAAAAAAAAGTGCTGTGAAACGATGTGTTCTGAGTGGATTGTCAGCCGAGCAGCGTCAGAGGGAGGAGATGGAGGAGGAAAAAGTTTGGGGAAGACATAAAAGTATGGTGATGAGGAGGAGGAGGAGGAAGAAAGAAAGAAAAGAAGCAAAAATCGTTTCTCCATGTAAGAATGTGTACCTCACCGTTGTTCCCGTGCAACGTTTTTGCTCTTTGTTGTCGTGTTTCCTCACCTGCGTGATTCAGTGTCGGTGTGACATTTTTGTTTTCTATGTGTTCCGTGTCGTGTTTCCTTCACTTTTTTTTCTTTTATTTTGTGTGTACCACACCTGGGTCAAACAGCCTTCGCAAACACCAGCTCGTTTTATCCCACACAGGTGCAGAGGGATTTTCATCCAGGGTAAACACAAACTGCACCGGAGTGAAATTAATTAGAAATGAGCCGACCTGAGGCAGCTAAACCCTGACGGGTTCTTCAAAGTGGGATGAAACTATATCAAAAGCAAAAAAAGAATAGAAAAACGTTATTTGGCCTAGGTCTGGTCTGTACATGTGCAGGACACACCAACTGAGATGTTCCACACTCAGCTCTTGGTCTGGATTTCATTCCCAGTCCTGGTTGGCGGCAGTCCTCTGGTTTGAACTTTGATATCTCTTCTTTCTTTTTTTTTTTAGCCAAGTCTGTGACCTCGATGTCCTTCAGACTAATCAGGCCTCTTAAATAGTGTCCAAAGATTAGTTATATCAGAGGACTGAGCAGCCTCCCGAGGACTTCTGCCGATTGTGTGTGTGTGTGTGTGTGTGTGTGTGTGAGAGTTACAGAGATGGCAAGAGAGCGTTAGTCTGTGTCACGTTCACGCTCTGTGTTCTTGGTGTTCTTGCATGTGGGCCGGGCTGGGCGAGCCTTGCAGTGGTGTCTTTTCTTTGCTTCGGTGGTGTGTTTGGCCCTTATCATTTCCTTGCCGTGGTGTGCAGTATCATGCTGCTGGTGTTACAAGTTTTTCATACTGAGCACCACTGGAAACTAGAGTTTAGGGTTAGGAACACAGGGTCTGCCATCGTAGAAGTCTTTCAATTTCTACATTCTTGCTACGACCTTGGAGGATTCTGTTTGGAAAGCAGAATTAAAGAACGATGGGTTTCTACAATGGCTAACACTGTCCATCATATTTACGTTGAAAGAACCTCTTTCCCAACAGCATCTTTTGGATTAAATCTGTTTGTGTGAAAGATAATGGTTTGCTGCAATTCAAAAGGGCAAACAACAGTGATTTCACTTACAGCACTGTGCTCTGTATTCAGTGTATTAAGACATACAAAATAATAGTTCATATCAACAAGAAAAAAAATGTAGCAGCTTTTCCTGTAGCTTTTGACCACATCTCACCGTCTTCGTCTGCAGATGTCATCATCTGTCATCATCCACTGTCAGTGATAAAAGAAGCACTCAAATTCAAAAGTAAATGTACAAGTTCTGTTGAGAAATTGTCCTTGACAGCCATATTAATAAATACATTATTTTACATTTGCGGTTCGTTATTAGTAATGCATCAAAGTTAGTTTTAGCTGGTTCCCGGTGGAGCTAGATAAGTAGTTTTATTTGGGGCTCAGGGCATATCTAAGGGATTAAATGCGATGAGAGATACATCATAGATCCTATACAGATTGTCATGATATTTTTGGGGACTTTTCTCTGATATTTGCTTATTATTCAAATAAACCATCTGAACAGTTTAAAGGGGAAATCTTTTTTTGGTGGAACTTCTACCAACTCATCTGAAATATGTGACGAGTAAACTACATAAAGATTGTTCTGTAATGGAACATAAAGCAAAACTAACAGATTGTGAATCACTGGCATAATCCTGACATGTGGTTGAAAGCTCCAGAAAAAGATACGACTGCGTAAAAGTGTACACCAACAAACAAGTGATCTTTCCCCTTCTTGATGCTTTTGGGAAACAGGCCTATATCTAATGTGGTTCCATACTGGACCTCTGAAAGATATCAAGTCATTTTTTAAGAAATGGAAATTAAAACAAATATTGGATGGTGGGTAAATATAATTGTCAGTTTTGCTCATTTTGTGTACTTAAATCTCGTGGCCAACACTGGTAGATCTATGTTGAGTTGCACCAGCTGTTCAGAAATCCATCACTAAGTTTGAAGGTCTTTCCTAAATTTGTAAATAACTAGTTTTCAAACTGTTGCCAACCATTAAAGTAAAACAATTGTATTAACTAGTAAAAACTTTAGTGAGCTTGGAAACATCTATAATAGAAACAGGAAGTCATCTTAGAATCACAAGCTAGCATAACATTAACAATGTTAGGGTTGTAAAAAATAGATATTTTATAAATGTAGGTATTTTATTTATTTATACTTGAATGATGTGTTTCAGAGTATTTGGCCAGTTTAGAGTGGGTGAGAAATATGTTGCTACAATAACTTAACCGACGCCATTCGCTCATTTATGTGCTCTTTAACTCCCCACTCTAAACAGGTCATATATTAGCTTAGCTCAGCATAAACGTTAGCTTTGTTATTTGGTCCAGATACTGTAGCTACACAACAAAAACACCCAACAAACATGTTTAGTAACAACTAATATCTAGGTAAGAACTAGTAAATGAGGATAACCCAGTTTGAATATAGTGATGTATAAAACTCCATTTAATAAAACACGTTAGATCTATGCTAGGTTGGAATTTACCAACAGCTGGTGCAACTGGCTCAGCAGATGCCATTCATTATCAATGATTACAAAATCAGGGACAACAATACTTTACCCACCAGGATCTTTCCAACACTATGTGTGAAATGGGCGTTGACCTTGAACTGCACCAGACCTGGATGTCACTAAGTAAGCCTACACTTAAAATCAAAACAATTGTTTTGAAATCATTACAAAATGCTTCATCTGAAATATCTAAACCCGTTCTCATCTACAACATGGTGTTTTGTAATGAACCATATTGTTTTGATGAGCTTTTTAAGAGCTGTACACTCGCACAAAAAAAACATCTTTAATTATTTAACCGGCTTTCAGCAAACGTTAGTCCATGGTCTGGTGTCTGAGGGTCAGGAGTCATGACTTATTTACTGCAAATGCTCAGTAAATTCTCTTTTCTTTCTTCCCTTTCAGTGCTGAGTTTCTAACCCCCCCTTTCCTCTACAAGAAGAGGAAAACCCATAAAAACGTTGAGAGTGCTGCTCCTCTATCTCCCCTGACGGGATTCACTGTAGAAACCAGGGAGGGAGATAGAGAGAAAGAGAAAGAAAGAAGACATCCTCATTGACGCACTCTGACCTGAACAGTCTCATCATCTGTGTGACACATTCATATGCAACCTCGCCGGTGATCCCAACACATTGGAAGGGGTCACAATCACATATAAGCTATTTTAAAAGATGGTAGCAAAAAAAGAAAAGACAAAAAAAAACAGTCCCGCCTCTTTTGAACAGATTTTAAGAACAAACCACAGCATGGATCCTCCCCTACGACAGACACAGATTTGGAGACCATGCGACGAGGATGCCGTCTATTTTACTTGTGTTGTTGCTTTACTATTTTTATTTCAAGAAGTTTCATCTGCAGATGTTGATTCCCAGTTGGATGCCTCATTATTTTGGCACTCAAAGCACTATGCAAGGTGACGGGTGGTCCATCGTGATGTCTAACAGCCCCCGGCAGGAGTCTGATCCGGTGTCGGCGCTAATCTCTGCTGAGATACAGGACCTCAAGCGGGCTGAAATCTACTCATACATATCAGAAAACATCAGCCACATCACACGTACATTTGACTTGATCCTGTATTTGATATTGTTCGATTCTTCACGGAGACAGTTGACATCTTGGGGTCTTAATGTTCAACGGATCGGTTTGAAAACTGAGATCTCAGCAAACGTTAAAGAGCCGGTTTTCATCTACTCGGTGATGGAATTTACCCAAAGATAGATACGAATGGACAAACCCGGACGAGGCAACCAGCCGCGACATCTGCCGGCTGAAAAGCGAAAATGTCACTGACCCTCTTTCTCACTCTCTTTCCCTCTCGAGTGTTTACGGTATCCTGACCCCCCCCCCCCCCAACCCACCCTGACTCCCTGCATCGCTGCTGCTCCTCCTCTTTAGCGAAACTGCATGGCATGAACGAAACCAATTAAAATCAGAAGAAAGGCAGCCAAATACACAATGGATGGATTTATAAAAAAGGGGGTTGGGGGTAGAGAAAACAGACGAGGTCCATGAGAGAAGCAGCAATGTCATGCAGCAATGTCAATGCAAAGTCAACATCACCCACTTTTGAACCCCCTCCCCCCCAAACTGGCTGCTAATATTTGCAAAACAGCATCTCATGCAGCGAACTGCTTTCTCACAAGGCATGATGGCTGAGGAGGAGCCCCCTCCCCCTCTAAGGAAAAGAGGGAGGGGGGGGGAGGAGATCTCTGCAGACCATACACTCTATACCTCTTAGGATGTGGGGCAAGAAGATTGAGGCTTTTCAAAGAAAGCAGGTATTCAGCAGGAGCAGGAGAACATCTTTGAGAAACTATTATAGGGAAGAAAAAAAAAATGGTAACGATTGCAAATTAGAAATGCATTTTTATGACATTGTTTACCAGCATGAATATTCTGCATGACTTCTGCAAGCCATTCTGATCTCCCCCATGAATAACAGGGCTAGAAATTGAGAATTTACATGTGAAAATTTAAGAAAAATGATGTTATATGCAACAAATTAAAACAAATGTAGAATTATGTTAAAAAGAAAAAAAAGAAAAAAATAGAAAGAAGGATTTTCTCAATTTTTCTTTATATGATAAAACACAAATGATTAAGAAAAAAAAGGGTTGCAACATCTATCCGTTTTATTTTCTTCACAAGAAAATCGTAGGAGCCCTACCACACCCTAACCCCTCTAAAATCCAAGAAGACTCCTCCCAACTACTAAGTATTTATTCTGCTACAACAAGTTAGTCTACTACTTCAACTTCTCACCCGACTGCTACTCTGCTTCTTCTTCCTCCTCCTCTTCAATCTCTTTATTCTTCCTCTTGTAGCCTTTTACCAGAACTCTTATCAGAAACTCTCTCCAATGGCAGCTGTGTGTGTCCGTCTCACAATGTGGACCCAGGACTATCAAACTGAGCTTGTACTGGACTGTGCCGTCCACTCAGAGATGTCATTGATCAGCGCATTTATATTTAAAATGTCTTGTCCCATTCTTTTGGGTGTCTTTCATCATCAGAAATCTCGGGTCAGGGATATGTATGGAAAAGTTCAAGTTTGTGACAAGGATCCATGCATGTCTGAAAAGGTACAAGATGGCTGCCCTATCATCTATGGCTGGGATTAGAATGACTACATATTTTATGGGCCGTAGCCAGGCTGTGAGAAGAGCCAGAGTCCAAATCCCCTCAGATCAACTATATCAATATGTTATGTAATCATACAATTTTCAATTTAAAAGAAAACCAAAGAGTCCAATGCAAGAACTGACATTTAAGAAAGTGGAAGAAGTTTTTTTCGAAATTACAGCCTAAAATCAAGTCCAAACATGTCAGAAACAGCCGTAAAATCACAGACTTTAAACAGATTTTCTAATTTCAGGTCAAATAATTTCAGGTCAAATACATAGGAAATGACCTGACTGAACACAAGGAGAGACCATGTATAGCTCATGAGTTTCAAACTGGTGTCATCTGCAATGTTTGCTCCAGTAGCTTGTTCATTGTGTAGCTTTACCAAATCTGCCCTTTGACTCTTAAACTTGCGTATTGAAGGGGACTGAGGACTTATTAACTACTGAGTTACGGGATGTAGCCCCAATATTGCTCAAGTAAAGCTCCCATTTCAATTCCAATTTGTTCAAATTTTAATAGTATTAAAATCTTCTTAGCCGATAATACCGACTGTATTGATCAGCTCAATTGAAACTGTAGGCTTTCCTGTGTATTATCTTTGATCGTGACCCGATTTGAAAAACTTAAGTTATTTGTTGGTGAGAATGTCTGCAATAACACCAAAAGAAGACGTGCAAATGTTTAGTGTTCAGCTCAGCCCAGCATTAATGTGTGAACAGCAGCTCCTGTTCATGGTGGTTCCCCATTGGTGAGAGGCAGCCATCTTGGCTATATGTGTTCAAGCGGGTTTGGCCAAGTACCCATGTCATAAGGAGAATGGATGCTCTGCTAAGCTGTGGGGGAAAAAAGTATTTTCTCAAAATCTCTGGATAGTTTAAAAAAATGTAGATAAACAGACAAAATGTAAATGCCTTTAAAGGTGGCAGAAGCATTTTGAGTGGACTGAAAGCAAGGGCGCTAGACTGATCTGTTATCACAGCAAAAAGAAACTTAGATTGTGCTGGTAATTGTGATTCTTTTGTCTTCTCGTCTTTAATTTTAAACTCATGTGAGAATGAATTGTTATATTTCATGCTGTTTTTCTTCATGCCATTTGCTCTATATTGATAGGTATTTTGGTTTATGAGACCATTTATGTTTATCTAGGCAGACCACAAAATAGTTTTTAATCTTTGTAAGTATGGATGGACTACTGAACAGGCCTTGTGGGGACAGGCCGAGAGTCCCAAGGGTAAAGGGCCCCTAGGCATGAACCTTTGTTTGATGTGACTGAAACCATTACTTTTTGAAAAGTCAATCAAATTACTACAAACGGACACAAAATCACCACAATGTGACTCAAAATAACAACAAAGAAAAGCAAAATGTCTACAAAGAGACACTAAACAACTACAATGAGACAACAAACTAAAACATGCAGAATGACTGCAAAGAGATGCAAAACAACTTTTTTTTTAAACGACAAGGAGACATAAAACTACCACAAAGCAACCGAAAAGACACTCAAGCACAGATTATTCTCTGGGCTTTTAACATTCTTGTGCCCAGGGCCCATTGTCTCGTAATCCATCCATGTGTGAAGATTTTATTTTTGTGGCCGACACACAGTAGGGCTATAACATTTATGACTTTCCCCTATTTAATCTTCGATGCTATTGAATAACAGAAAACAGACGAGCAGATATCTGCACTCTATGAGTTTGTTGTCACTGCTTTTGCCAAACTCATCAGCCAGAGAAGTTCATCAGCTGTACTTCACGCTTTTCAATAAGGGCTATCGAGCTAAAATAGGCTACCGTTGGGATTTGTGGACACACATAATATGTTTCTATGTATGTTCAACCATCGTCACATTGCTGGGCTGCTAGGGGACAACATTTTCTGCAAGACAGAAGCTACATTCTTTGTACTCAAATTAACTCTTGGAATTGGCAAGTAAATCCCCTGTCTGGTTACAAATTTGGTTTGCACTACATTGTGCATGATGTACTGTTTGGTATCCATACTCTGTAAAAAAATTACTGTATTTCGTCACACTCCACAGCAGAAGAAAATAATTGTGAGTTTTTAGAAACATACACACTATTCTCTGTATCATTTTAGGGTCTAAAGTCTTGACAAATTACATGGGGCCACAACTCGAATAGAAAACAGGGCCTATCTCAGGTATACACTGTATCAGAAATCTGAAAGGTGGAATGTTGAGATAATATGATGCTGTACATATGTACTTTCAGGAAAGTTTCAAGTTTCAAATAATAGTTTTCAATGAACATTTTGATCCTTTCAGTGGATCTCGAAAACGCTACTTTGGAAGCGTGGAAGTAAATCTTTCTGTATTTTGGTCTACACTGTGTCCAACTGTCCTTCCACACTGCACTAGGTCTCATTGCTTCCAGGGTGTTCTTCTTTTTTTATGTGGCACTGTATGTGACGGGCATCAGTCCAGATATTTCATATCACTTGTCTTCTTAAAGGTTTAAAGTACAGCTTTAGAAATGTCAAAAATAATAATAGCCTAACATGTACAGTACTGTAGCTATACCAAGGTGAACGCAACTTCCTTCAGTGTCCTACATTGTTTTGACTTTATATTACTTTCAGCAGTTGTTTATATGTCATATATTTTGACCTGTTTTGTAAAACATGCAATTATGATGAATTACGATCATGAATATTATGACAATGATAAAAGCTTTCATCTTCAAGTATGCAGTCAACATAAAGATATCTTCGGCTTTGTGGCGTTGGGCTGATGGACACAAACTGTTTATGTGTTTCCAATGGGGTTTAGTCAGGGGGGCAATGTGGCCATTATAGATAACCGAGAAAGAAGACTTTTAACCAGGTCATACACCTATCTCTGCAGAGTGAATGCCTACAAGGTACCTTCTATCATGGCCCTCACCCCTCGCTGTAGATGTAAAAGTTGTCCAGCAATAAAACAGTATGGAATTGAGCGAACAGTGTTATTACAACATTTTACAAAATTGCCCATAATATTTTGTGACGCTACTTACATGCTGTGAAAGTGATGTAGCATTAAAGGGATACTACATACATGTATTGATCGTCCATAAAGTTGGGAGTCTTGTAAGAGTTAGATTAAGAAAGCAAGGGCTGGCTCATACCATTCCTATAATGCAACATAATAGTGGTGCTGCAAGGTGAACTCAGTAGTTTGCAACGTAGGCTCTAACAGTAGTCATTCCCAAACAGTGTAATTAAGACTAAGCTGATCGGCTAAGACCTCAAGTCCAACCAGAACCTTCCCTGGGTTTTTTGTCACGCAGTGTCTACAAAAAAAAAAGGGAAAATAATGTATTGACATTGAAAGCTTAAGAACATCCACAAATCCTCTGATGCCCCACAGATATTACCTTTGTTGCCCATTTTGAGAACACACACAGAGCAAAGGAAGTCAATGTCTCTAATGTCTTGTTTGAGATGCTTCAATGGTTCATGGGATATGGGTACATTGGATCCACCCCTCTCCCTCCATACATTTCTTAAGGCATGTTGCTTCAGAAACCAACCTAAATTATTCATAAAAGAGACCTGTACGGCTGTAGGAGAAGAAGGAGTGATGGCTGCGCAGTTCTAGACAGTCAAATAGAAACCTTGATTATTCCACTGCAGTGCAGTGGGGACAGAGCAATAATGGTATAGGGTCTTTTTTAAGGTTTTGGTTCGGTGTGCGTACGAGTGTGTCCAAGAATGTGTATCTTTGTCTCTATAAATTACTTGTGTGCAAGAAAGGAAGCATGCTGTGCAAACTGAGCTAAGCCACACCCCTGTGAGAAGACTGACATCTGAGCTAACCATTAGTGCAACTTTACTTGAAACCCAAACGACGACCAAACATATCAGGACAAGATGCTTAGGAGTGTCTCTGCCCACTGTCACCCTACCCCACCCCGCCTTCATTCAATGCTGATTGGAGTTTTAGAGGCCAACTTACAAGTGTTTCAATAAGCCTGGAGCAATGTGATTGGTGGGTGGTGAATAAAAAACAAGCAGAAATAGTTTCTGCAAACCTATCTGTGGGTTAAGACTTATGCTAAAATTGTCTCGGCTAGCTGATTTTGGCCTAGCTCTGCTAGCCTACGCTGTGTGGATACTTAGCTAGCCTAAACTCATACATGTTAGGCTAAATACATTGCCTGGAGTTAAGAATATGTTGTCATACTATCTCTTTCCAAGTTGAAGAATGAACTTCAAGGCTCAACTTCAATAGTGCTCTGTTTCAGTTTGAAGCTAGCAAGTTGGGCTCTGAAACTCCAGTCTGCATTTCTTGCAGCAACCTCTCCTTCTTTCCATCCCATGCTCCTCACCTCTCTCTCTCTCTCTCTCTTTCCCTTCTCTTCCTCCTCCCATCCTCCTCCTCCTTCAGTTATTTTGAGGAAGAAGCTTCTTTTTGCATCCCTTGTTCTCGTATTTTTATATCCTATTATTTTTGTTTTGTTGGAGATGAATTCTAAATGCATGCGTGGGAAACTTTAAAAATGACAACCTAACTACCGATGGCCATGTGAAGGGAAGTCTCTCCTCTGTCGAGGGGGGAAAAGTGTTTTTCCTCTTCCTTTCTCTGTCAGGATAGAAGATGCTGTGACACACACTCTTTCACTTTTTTATTATCGTGCTTCCTTTCATGCAGGCATGGGCATTCTTCATATAGACACTTTTCACAGGACAGCAGCCTGTGATGATCACTTTCTGGAGGCAAACAGGCTCAGTTTCATGAGTCCAATCATGGTTTTCCAGAGGACTCACAGCACCGGCATCTAGGCTTTGGTGCTTCTTTTTTTTGTATCACTTCTTCACCATTTCAGAAAATATTCTATGCATATTGTTGGGTCATCTTTCTCTTTATTTAATTGTTTACAACTTTTCACTGAATCATGCTGAGGTCATGGAAAACATGCCTCTCTCCAGTTGTCCATTCAGGTCAAATGAATCCGTTATCTCCACTCATTTCACGTTTTTTGTTCCTATCTTGTGCTCATTTTGCTGTGCTCTTTGCCATTTTCCTTTTTTTTTTATAAACAGAAAAACCAATCATGCTGTAAGCAGCTGTTTGGGCAGTCCTTAGATATACATGGTGGGGTCCATTTCACTCTTGGCCAATTGATTGATTAATCTGTTGATCAATTGATTGGTTGATGGTCAACAGGGATCAATATTTGGTGTGTGTCGACTGGAAAGAGGCAGAGAAAAGAAGAAGGATGTCAGAGATAAGAGGCTTCCCTCCAGTAATAAATGGGGTTTATGCTATAAATACTGATGCTGGATATTATTTTATTGTCACCACACTGGAGAGAGAAAAATAAAATAAAAAGAATAAAGAACTGTATAAAATATATTTCAATGGAATGTTTATTATTTACCTTTTCTATTTTTGAAACGTGTAAAGAACAAAAAAGGTGAAACTGTAACAATTGAACAGCATTTGTGAAAAAGAGACTTATAAAAACAGTTCTGTTGTTAATATGTATGAAGGTTTGACTGTGAATGCTGATTTACCTGAGCAACTCTTCTCCTTTACTGATAGGATAAATAAAAACCAGATGAATACTAAAAAAAAATAAAAATAACAAAACTACTGGGGAAAAAGCAAACAAATTCAGTTTAAAGAGAAAACATAGAAAACTTAATAAAAACATTAAAAGCTTATGCCAAAACTTTCCATTTGTGTCCTCTGCCTCTTTTTTTTGTCACTTGCTTCTTTACAGCTTTAATCAATTTCACAGCGATGCAGTTATTAGTACTTTTACTACAATTAAGTGTTTCTTGTTATGCTACTTTGTACTTCAACACTACATTTCAGAGGGGGATATTGTACTTTTTACTGCACCACATTATGTAGTTTTACAGAACTTAGTTCGGGAACAATGACCACGCCCCGAACGCAGCTCACTTCCGGTGCACTTAAGTACTTAAGTCCAGCACACCTGTCCATCCCACCTTGACTCTGTCTCCACATACCTAGCAGAATGGAATTGGAGCTTAGCTTGCCGCTTCCGACAACAACCTGTTCGCAGACGAGCAGATCACGCCCGAAGTCCCGGAGACCCCACCGTCTCCCGGCATCCTTCGCCGCCGGCAACATCGGCAGCGAACACAGACCCGCGATCCTCGCGAGTCCCGTCACCGATCCCCGGGCAACCCCGACGCTATCGGTCCCTCACCGTCCAACAGCCCCGGGCGGAGGTCCCGTCCTCGTCGCCCGAGGGAGATCGGCGCTCTCCAATGGCGCTCTCCCACCCGGTCGAGATCCAGACGCTCGAACTACGGCAGCGATCCTTCTCCACGCCGACGCTCCGTAGAACGCCGTACTCTCCACACGCCCGGGTGGACAGTAAGCAAACTCAAAGACGCACTCGTGGAGCGTCACATCCCGTTCAACAAGTCCGACAGGAAAGCCAGACTCTTTCAACGCCTGACGGACCTCCAGCGAAACGCCACGGCACTTCCGGTCTCCCGGCGCCACCCCGGCAGCAACGCCGATGACGTCACGACGCGCACCACGGCCGTAACGGCCCAGCTGCCCACAGCGGGCCAGGTCGTATCGCACCCCACCCCAAATGTACCCAACCCAGAGGCCATCCACTCGGCAGCCTCTCTCAAACAGCCTTCACTTCTACCCCACGCACATGCATCCCTCCATCCAAACACCCCTTCCTACCTTCCTCCCCTTCCCTACCCCTTGACCCATCCTTGCCCCCCCCCCCCTTCCCCATCACCCAAATGTATCTAATGCTAACCATCCTACCTTGCACACAACCCTTTTTTCCACAGGTCAGCCAGCATTTTTCCACAGCTCCTTCCCCCATCACATACCTCCACCCTAGCCACAACACTACCTTCAGCACACCCACCCGCCCGACCATCCCCATTGTCTCACACACTCGGGCAGCTACGCCGACCTTGCCAAACTCATTCACCGATCCGCAAGCAATTCCCACACCCCTAGAGAACTGCTTACCGTCCTCGGCCCCATCGAGCTCAGCCAGCCTCTCCCCACCCGGTCCAAGGAACTCACCACAACGGAGATCGCGTACGCTTTTTCTCTGTAACGCAACGTCATCTGCTCGGCCCTCCCCGACCGCAGGCCCGAGCTCGACAATTATTTAACCTTAATCCTCAACCACAATGCTCCAACCTGAACGCCATCAGGAACGCTCACCGGGGCTTGTCCACATGAAGCTTTTTCTTGGGGACTCTGCTCTTCGAAGCTTCAGACAAGACTACCCCCATCCACGAGTCTCCATTCCCACCAGCCACGGGGACACCGCCGACCTTCCCTCTCTTTCTTCCCTCTGCCCCCTCTTCTTCCCTTACCTCTTACCCCTCGACCTCCATCCCGTCCCCCTCGACCCCATCCTTACATCCCTTCATCCCATCATCCCTCACCCCTTTTCCGTTTCATAACTTTTGCAATAAACCATTCAAACTCATATTGCTACTAGTGTGATCATTGTTAGAAATCAGGTCCTCTACAATAAGAGTCTACTTAAGCGGAATTAACTTCCTCACGAAACTGTCCTCAGGGTCCTCCTCCGCGTACGTCTTCTACATCCGCTCTAACCTGAACGCCATCAGGAACGCTCACCAGGGCTTGTCCGCATGAAGCTATTTCTTGGGGACTCCGCTCTCCGAAGCTTCAGACAAGACTACCCCATCCACGAGTCTCCACTCACTCATATTGCTACAAGCGTGATCATTGTTAGTGAATATTTGATAACGTATTACTTTGCAGAATAAACCACCCAACAGTATAGAAAATGAATACACTGAGGTGTGTTTTGTTGGCCAGAGCCCATAATTGGCTAACCCCAGTCTAGACACACACTTTACACACGCCAAACTAAATTGCGATTTTTGCAGCCAAAATCAAACGAAACGCACCAGGCTGTCTGAGACGCAACTTGGTACAGCAGAGTGTGTGCTGGTAGTTCCGTTACTTCCGTTAGTCGAACACACAAAAGCAGTAAAAGTGAGTGATCTAACAACCTCTGATGCCCACATCTAACACACAATTATTTCAAACTAAGGTCTAAGAGTTTGCTATCAGAGCGCATGATCCTCCTGCCAGAGATTAATTAATTCTCTCGCATGCCAAATCCTTCCATGTTTAATTTTTCTGAAGCAATATACTTACTCAACATATATGCATATTAGCGACAGGCATCTTGCAACCAAAGATTTGTGTGTATCACTACTTTCTGCGTGTGAAGCCATACAGGATAACCTGGGAGAGGAATACAGGCCATAACCCAGTAGGGAAGCTGGAAAGGAATTGTGTGTGCTTGCAAGCCAATGAGGAATTCCCCTAGCTGTGTTGGAGCTATGGATTGCAAGCACATGGTGATCAAATATTTCTCAATATTGTTTCATGCTGTGTATACATGCTCAATATCGCTTCTTCAGTGGATGCCGGGGCTTATGGGTAGAGCAGCCACGGTGCTTACTTTTATTGTTCTGGATGGTGTTTGGATAATAAACTACTACTACACACACTGCTGTGCTTACCTGTTAGGCCATGGCCATTGACACTGCAGATCAATTGACACAATCTGACACTGACCTGAACTTTGGATATGAACAAAACAACTATCACAGGACATGATTAAGAAAGGAATATATCTTTGCAGGGACGTGAAACCGCCTTTTCGGGAAAAGCTCATCCTTAAAGGGGTGTGTGTTGGTTTGTTTTTGAGTTTGAAGTGTGGTTTGGATTGCTTTACAGACCATTAGTTGTACTATTACTGTTTTCTTTAGGTGTGTTTGGCTAACTAAAGTACCAGTATGTGCACTGCTGTGCGTGTACTGGCAGAGTACAGCAAGTTTAATTTTGCTTTTTGGCAAGATTGTTTGAAATGCCTCATGACTGCTTTGAGCCGATTGCCTGCATACATCTTCAGTGTGTTTTAGAGCTGACAGCCCGATAGTGTCGAGTTAGCCAGTACAGCAGTAGTTTTCCAATCTACTTAGTGTAGCTGTGTAGTTTTAGTACGTGACTTAACAAAAACATTCTAATGCATTTTATTAATAAAACTTGCCTCATTGACTCATTTCAGAAGATTTGTTTATTAACTTTGAACAGTTCTCTTAAAGGCGAGTAACAATATATATATTACATATATATTTAAATTTGCCTGATTTAAATTTAACATTTAAATCAGGCAAAGCGGCAAAATGCATCACAAGCCCAGTTTCACATTTAACTTAACTGTAAAACACATAATTAAAATGTAGTGTGCGATTAAATCTACCATTGTCAACAACCTTGTGGGATGGACTGAAATTAGATGTGTATACTTTCATTTTTATGATCTAGCTACTTCAGTTAATTCCATCTGGCTGATTTGGGTCCTGGGGCATGTATGAGAGTCAGCCTCTCCTTAACTAAATGTTCCTGAAAACCAAGAGCGTTCATCAATTTTTCATATTTCCTTTTAATTCAACTCTGTATATCCCTGTCCGATTTCCTCTCTTTAATGTCCTTTGTAAATATGATGCAATGACGAGCTGATCTGTTGATCTTCTTGATACTTATTGTTTGAATACTTTTTGTTGTTACTATTAATGAGAGAAAAAAATGCATAACATCAACGATTGCTGGGCACCAAAAATGTTTAGGCTAGAAAACGTTCGAGCCACCAGCTAACTGCTAGCGCAACTGTTGCAACTAGTAAAGTTAACGTAAAAACAGCACAACAACAACTCTTCGCTTGGCGGCAGATGGAACAGGAAGATTACCCAACATTCATTGCGCCTCGCCGGAGTCCTAGCATGGGGCTTATGCTAGCCAAACCAATATTGTCTCTAACCATCCATCAAAAACCAACCAAAACCTCTAATGGGACGCGTCCAGGAGGCATCCTGACTAGATGCCCGAACCACCTCAGCTGACTCCTTTCGACACGAAGGAGCAGCGACTCGACTCCAAGCTCCCCCCTGATGTCCGAGCTCCTTACCCTATCTCTAAGGCTGAGCCCGGCCACCCTACAGAGGAAGCTCATTTTGGCCGCTTGTATCCGAGATCTCGTTCTTTCGGTCACGACCCAGAGTTCGTGACCATAGTGGAGGGAGCAATCCGCCGGTTTCCGGCAGAGCACCATGGCCTCAGATTTGGAGGTGCTAACTCTCCCTGCCGCTTCGCACTCGGCTGCAAAACGCCCCAGTGAATGCTGGAGGTCACAGTCCGAGGAGGCAAACCACATCATCCGCAAACAGCAGAAAGGCGATCCCGAGACTCCCGAACCGGATCCTCTCCGCCCCCTGGCTGGGCCTAGATATCCTTTCTGTGAAGGTCACGAACAGGACCGGTGATAAAGGGCAGCCCTGGCGGAGGCCAACACCCACCGGGAACATGTCTGACTTACCACCGAGGAGATGAACACAGCTCCTACTGCAGGCGTACAGAGACCGGATGGCCCGTGCCAACGGGTCCGGCACCCCATACTCCCGCAGCACCCCCCACAAAAAACCCAGAGGGACCCAGTCGAAAGCCTTCTCCAGGTCTACAAAGCACATGTAAACTGGTTGGGCAAACTCCCAGGACCCCTCCAGTAATCTTGCGAGGGTAAAGAGCTGGTCCACTGTTCCACGACCGGGACGGAATCCGCACTGTTCGTCTTGAATCTGAGGTTCGACAAGCGGTCGGAGCCTCCTCTCCAGCACCCTGGCATAAGCTTTTCCCGGGAGGCTGAGCAGTGTGATACCACGATAGTTCGAGCACACTCTCCGGTCCCCCTTCTTGAAGATGGGAACCACCACCCCGGTCTGCCAGTCCATGGGCACTGTTCCCGACCCCCATGCGACACTGAAAAGGTGTGTCAACCAAGACAGCCCAACAATGTCCAGCGCTTTCAGCATCTCAGGGCGGATCTCATCCACCCCTGGCGCCTTGCCACCAAGGAGCTTTTTGACTACCTTAGCGACCTCTGCCAGGGATATGGGTGAAACCACCCCAAAGTCTTCCGGCGCTGCCCCCTCTCTGGGGGACATGTTGGCCGGGTTTAGGAGTTCCTCAAAGTGCTCTTTCCACCGCCCGACGATGTCCCCATTCCAGGTCAGCAGTTCCCCCCCCCCTGATGAGAACAGCCTGGGGTAGACCCTGCTTTCCCTTCCTGAGCCGTCGGATGGTTTGCCAGAACTTCCTTGAGGCCAACCGAAAGTCCTTCTCCATGGCCTCCCCGAACTCCTCCCATGCCCGAGTTTTAGCCTCCGCGACCATCGCCGCTGCAGCCCTTCTGGCCCGCCGGTACCCGTCAGCTGCTTCAGGAGACCCCTGGGCCAGCCAGGCCCGAAAGGCCTCCTTCTTCAGTTTGACGGCTTTCCTCACCCCCGGTGTCCACCACCGGGTTCTCGGGTTGCCGCCACGGCAGGCACCGATGACCTTCCGGCCACAGCCCCGAGCAGCCGCGTCCACAATAGAGGCTTTGAACAAGGTCCACTCGGATTCCATGTCCCCAGCCTCCCTCGGGATTTGTGAGAAGTTCTTCCGAGGTGGGAGTTGAAGACCTCCCGGACAGGATCCTCTGCCAGACGTTCCCAGTTCACCCTCACTACACGTTTGGGCTTGCCAGGTCTTTCTAGCCGAGTCCCCCGCCATCTGATCCAACTTACCACCAGATGGTGATCAGTTGACAGCTCTGCTCCTCTCTTCATCCGAGTGTCCAAGACATACGGCCGCAGATCAGATGATACGATTACAAAGTCGATCATTGATCTCCGGCCTAAGGTGTTCTGGTACCAGGTACACTTATGAGCTACCTTATGTTCGAACATGGTGTTCGTTATGGACAAACTGTGGCTAGTACAGAAGTCCAACAACAAAACACCATTCGGGTTCAGATCGGGCAAGCCGTTCCTCCCAATCACGCCCCCCCAGGTTTCTCTGTCATTGCCCACGTGAGCGTTGAAGTCTCCCAGGAGAACTATGGAGTCGGCAGGCGGCGCCCTTTCCAGGACCCCTCCCACCGACTCCAAGAAGGCCGGATACTCCGAAATGCTGTTCGGTGCATAAGCACAAACAACAGTCAGAGCCTTACTCCCCGCAACCCGTAGGTGCAGGGAGGCGACCCTCTTGTTCCCCGGGGAAAACTCCAACACAGCGGCGCTCAGCCGGGGGCTCGTGAGTATCCCCACTCCCGCCCGGCGCCTCTCACCCTGGGCAACTCCAGAAAAGGACAAAGTCCAACCCTTCTCCAGGAGCTTGGTTCCAGAGCCCATGCTGTGCGTGGAGGTGAGCCCAACTATATCTAGCTGGTACCGCTCCACCTCCTGCACCAGCTCCGGCTCTTTCCCCGCTAGTGAGGTGACGTTCCACGTCCCTAGAGCTAGTCTATGCCGCCGGCGATCGGCCCGTCCAGGTCTCCCGCCTTGCCCGCTGCCCGGTCTACATAGCACCCGACCCCGATAATTCTCCCTGCGGGTGGTGGGTCCACAGGGTGACTGCTGCTCCATGATGTTTTTTCGGGCTGAGCCCGACCGAGCCCCATGGGCGAAAGCCCGGCCACCAGACGCTCGCCGACGAGCTCCCCTCCTGGGTCTGGCTCCGGGAGGGTGCCCCGGTTTCCCTTGTCCGGGCAAGGTAGCTTCAGTCCGTGGGCTGCTTATCATCAGGGTGTATTGAACCGCTCTTAGTCTGGGCTCTCCCCCGAGACCTGTTTGCCTTGGGAGACCCTACCAGGGGCTGATGCCCCGGACAACATAGCTCCAAGGATCACTGAGCCACTCAAACTCCTCCACCACGTTAAGGTGGCGATTCATAGGAGGAGCTGGCGATTCATAGGAGGAGCTGATTCATAGGAGTGTCTCTAACCTTTTATTTATATATATATATATATATATATATATATATTTATATATATTTATATATATATATATATATATATATATATATATATATATATATATATATATATATATATATTCAGCATGGACCTGATTGGCCGATAGCCGTGCCACCTGATAGCATCCTCATGGGAGGGATGGGAGCGCTGTACAAAAAGACCACAGGTGAGCACCTGGAACAATGGAAGCCAACAAAGCAGCTTCACAAACATGCCATTGTGATTATTTCTTTATGTTTAAAATGTGCTCTGTTCTGATTTTCCATGTCAAATCGACCTTTTTGGAAATATATTGATTGATTTTGCAACGTGGAAAGAAACAAATTAATTTCAGCGGTGTTCAGTACGCTCTGGTCTCGTGTTTGGTTGAGCACAGCAGTGTGTAAATGTTTCAAAGCGAATCAGATTGTGTGCCATACAGGGACACAACTGGGTTTTTACAAATTATTGTGTAATTCTGAATGAAGAATTTAATTTAGCTAAATATCTGAGGGGTTCTACTCATGTGTGGTCGTGTGAGTTGTGTGCAGCAGCTTTTGACAAGTGAGACTGTTTTCAAAATTGTAAAATCTGGAACAAGGAAAGGTTTTGGTCTCTTGGTCACACGTCATATTCTTCCAATTTGTATTCACCTTGAGAGTATTTAACCGCAAAGTTATGTAATTTCTATAAAGTAAAGGAAATTCACTAGTTCAGTTAAGCTGGAAAAGTAAAAATAGAACAAAGATCATTTGTACACTTCACCACATGGGGTCGCTGTCTGGTCATTCATCTGACCTGAACAAACCCTTTTTCATGCCTTCCTTTCAGAAGACTCATTGTGAGAGTTTATATGACGCACACACTATTATGAACGGTTTACTTCAAATATACAATAGAAAAGAGGCACTTCCCATCACACACACACTGTAGTTTGGACCCATTACAGGTCTTCAACAACAAACTGATTAAGGTGCATTCCACACTTTTATCGAAGCCGATTAATGGATAACCAGAAGACAAGTTTACATAACTCTTTGACATTGTGACAGTTCCTGCTGAACTCTAACTGGATGATCCTTAATCAGTGTCTGTCAGTAACTGTGCAGTGATTCAAGCAAAGACTTACTTAGTCAATTTGTACAAGACATGTAAAACAACAACACAAGTTTGCATTGTATGGCCCTGACTGATTCACTAACAGTCAACACATTCTCTGCCAACTTGTCAAATACTGAAGCCGAGTGTCTGGCCCTTTACTCTTTAAACTATAGTACCCCTTAAGCATCAGTTTTCTTGTCACATCCTGTTTGTTACATGCATAAGTTCTCTTTTCAAAATAAACTTCCAATGTGGCTTTATTTAATTTTTTTAGGTTTACTTGCGCTACACAAGTATTTGGTTTGGTTTAGTGAAAGATTGTGATTTGGGATAAAATAAGTATTTGAACTACTTAACTTAGCAACGGGCTTAAGCTAAGGACTGAGAGACGTTGAGGGTCACAGACCAAAGCTTTGATATTTGACATGTTTGATTTGAGAACGGCTGTAATAAAAAGACGAAATGTTCCGTTTCGAAGAAAACAAACCACACTTCTCTGTTAGACAGGTACTGTCTAACAGAGCATTACGCAGGCACTTTCAAACCTAAAGACCTGATTGGCTGGAAAGCCCCATAAAATAACTTCATTAGAAGGAATCACAAAACAGGTCTCCAATGTTTGATGTTTTCACACATCCCAATGCTGGTCGGATAATGTCCACCATAAGGTATGTTCTTCAAATTGTTCAGCCCTACTATTAGCTCATTTCACTGCTCAATCTTGCTTTCTGGATTTCCACCACTGCGTCTTTGATTATCTGCCATCTTAAATGTCAACCTTGTTCTTCTCTTTATCTAAACCACACGTAAAGAAAAAAAAAAGAGGGAGGTCCAATGAAGAAGATGCTCCGGGAATCCAGGGAATTCCCAGACAATCCCAGACAGCAGGTGCTCTGTCTTGTCACCTCGGCTCAGGTCAACCGTCTGGGTAATAGTTCTGGTCCCACAACGCCGCCCCGTCTCTTGACGTACATTTTGTTCATGGTCAGCTTGTGAGGGTTTGTGGCAGAAGTCGTGTCACAGGTCATGGCCAAATCACTTGGAAGTGCGGTACACAGCAAGGTCCAGTGGCTCCTTGGAGGGAACGCACCAATCGTCCGCCTCCAAACTCAGCTTGTAGTGACGCAATGTAGTCTTGTTGAACACTGGCAACCTCTCCACCGAGTCCTTCGACAAGGCCTAGAGATGGACACGGAGACTAGACGGTCAATGCATGCATGCTACAGCGATAACAAGCAAATTAGGCTAACAAGGTTAAATATTTGACTGGTTTATGGTCCTGAAACCAATGCATGTGTGTGTGTGTGTGTCAACAGTATATTACCTTCAGGTATATGACCGCGTCAGTGCCATGACCCTCCATGGAGTAGAGCTGCAAGTCTCCCTGGAAATAGCGAGTGTAGAGGCGAGAGATGGGCAGACCATAGCCAAACCCCGCCTGCACACAAACACAGCTTTTAGCTTTTCTCATGTATTCACATTGTGGTTTATTGTGTGTTTGTGTGTGTGCGAGTTGCTCACCAGTGGAGCTCTGTGTTTGTCTCCTATGGAGGGTCTGGGAGCCGTGGAGTACATGTAGCTGAACAGACGCTCCGTCTTCCTAAAGGGGACGCCGCCTCCTCTGTCACTCATCTGGGGAGGGATGGAGATTGCCGAGACGTTAAAGGGAGAGTTTGTGTATTTTGAAGTTTGGTTGTACATGGTACTCGTCCATAATCAGTGCATTATCTAAAGTGGACGGCGGTTACCAGCATTGAAGCTAAGCACGGGGACATCAGCAAAATGAATTTTGGCCACCTCAGTTTAAGTCTACGCTATATTTAGAATATGTTCACCGCTTTAGCTTGTTGTCTCACCTTCAGTTTGGTTCGCCGTCAGACAGTAACTTTTAAACTTTTTAGGTGACTAAAATACTTTTTCTGCTGCTCTCCCAGAGCTGTGTGTGTGTGTGTGTGTGGGGGGGGGGGGGAGAAAGAAAATTCATTCTACTCTTTCTTTTCATAGCTATTTCAACAATCATCACAAAATCACCTTAGACATACTTACTATTAGTGTGGCTGTAGTACAGGGAGGATTACTGTGTTTTTTCAGATTTATGAAGTTTGAGTTGAGCCAACTCTATTTCTATTCTTGGTTTGAGAATTTGGGCCATTCAAGTAACACCTCTCTTGTTCTTTCAACCAGCAACATTCCAGAAAGCTTAGTATTCATCTCTGCTGATGCTTTCTGGGGTTTTATGAATGGTATCGGCTCGCCTTGCTCTCAGTAGGGCTTGGGTCCATGCAGTGCACCAGAAGTACAGAACAAAAGTGTGATTCGAGAGAATGAAGAAACATCGCCAGCATATTGCGCAAGTTGCAATTGGTCTGCTCACTTCATATTTTTTATGTGAATTAAAGGCTTGTGACGATGTAAGCGTTACATCAATATTTAGTAGAGTCACTCACCTGGATTGACAAGTCCTCTCCACCAAGAGCAACCATGACTTTGATGGGTGGGAGGGTCGTGCTAGTCTCCTGGTTCTCAATGGTTGCCCTCATGGCATTCTACAAAGAGGAAAAATTAAAGTTTATCAGCTGTTGGGACCAATGCATGACTCATTCAGTTTTTATATATATATATATCTCAAAGGAAGTTCAATGTATTCTAAAACCCATACTGAACGGAAATTTCACTTTTGGAATATTGATTAATTTGGGCTCAATGTAGCTACTATGGTACAGTTAATGGTTTGTGTTAAGCTAACATTAGCAGTCTTTCATTTTTTTTTTCCGCCCAACAACAAGAGAAGGGACGCAGAAGACGGCAAAAACAATGTCTGATCAGCCATCTCCGACAATAAATACATCACACACTCGTCTGATCAGGGCCTTCGAGAATACAGATGTTTAACTGAAAGCTTGTGTTACAACCATTGGACATGAAGCTGCATTATGGTAAATATAGGATCCAGTGCATATGAAGTTTGAGCCATGCTATGGACTAAAAGTCACTTTATCTCTGCCTGTGCCGAAACTATTTTATACAATAAAAGAAAAAAAATCTGTCACTCCCAAGTCCTCCATCTTAATGGAAATGCAATACTAGTTATTATTCCATACTACTGTATAGAGTATAACATATATAGTGCAGATGCAGTATAATGCATTACCTTGAAGAGTTCAAAGAGCATATGGTATAGGTGAGATGGGACGTAAGAGATGTGGATGGGCTCTCTATTGTTGTTGGCTAGGGGAGGAAAACAACAGTCAACGACTAAACGCACACACATATTAGCGATGGATTAAAAAAAACTGGTAGTGTGTGTTTTGATGCGTGTGCGTGCGTCACCATTCATCTGCCTCAGCTCCAGCTCTGGTGCTCCCAGGTAATACTGCTCACACAGCAACTTAGCGCTCTCATAGGCATCTAGAGTAGGGAAGAAAAAAAAAAAAAAAAATGATAAATGTGATAAATACAAGTTCATCATCAGTACACACATCCTGGTTGATAAGTGTGTTGGATCACAACTAGCTGAGAACCCACGGTGCCATGAGGAGAACATGCTAACTCCGACAGAAGGCCCATCTTGCACTAGATCATGAAATAGTTCCGTTGATGAAATAATTAGCAATGAAAACACATTCTGCGCTTCTGTAATGGAAAATGTAGGGCATGGCTCAGGTTTATCATTAGGGCATGGCTCAGGTTTATCATTAGGGCATGGCTCAGGTTTATCGTTAGGGCATGGCTCAGGCTTATATTAGGGCATGGCCCAGGTTTATCGTTAGGGCATGGCTCAGGTTTATCGTTAGGGCATGGCTCAGGTTTATCATTAGGGCATGGCTCAGGTTTATCATTAGGGCATGGTCCAGGTTTATCGTTAGGGCATGGCTCAGGTTTATCATTAGGGCATGGCTCAGGTTTATCATTAGGGCATGGCCCAGGTTTATCGTTAGGGCATGGCTCAGGTTTATCGTTAGGGCATGGCTCAGGTTTATCATTAGGGCATGGCTCAGGTTTATCATTAGGGCATGGCCCAGGTTTATCATTAGGGCATGGCCCAGGTTTATCATTAGGGCATGGCCCAGGTTTATCGTTAGGGCATGGCTCAGGTTTATCATTAGGGCATGGCTCAGGTTTATCGTTAGGGCATGGCTCAGGCTTATATTAGGGCATGGTCCAGGTTTATCGTTAGGGCATGGCTCAGGTTTATCATTAGGGCATGGCTCAGGTTTATCGTTAGGGCATGGCTCAGGTTTATCGTTAGGGCATGGTCCAGGTTTATCGTTAGGGCATGGCTCAGGTTTATCGTTAGGGCATGGCTCAGGTTTATCGTTAGGGCATGGCCCAGGTTTATCATTAGGGCATGGCTCAGGTTTATCATTAGGGCATGGCCCAGGTTTATCGTTAGGGCATGGCCCAGGTTTATCGTTAGGGCATGGCCCAGGTTTATCGTTAGGGCACGGCTCAGGTTTATCGTTAGGGCACGGCTCAGGTTTATCGTTAGGGCACGGCTCAGGTTTATCGTTAGGGCACGTCTCAGGTTTATCGTTAGGGCACGGCTCAGGTTTATCGTTAGTTATCTCCTTTTGTATAAATTCATGTCCCATCAATGCACATTGGTAACTTTGCTTCTTCCCCGGAGTCTTGTGCTTTCTCACAGGTTCCATGGATCGTGGTGACATCTGGACAAAGATGCACAGCATCTTTGTCTCTCCCCTCCCTCCCTCAACCCAACCTGTCAAGGCTGTTTGCCGTCCACCTCGAGCCTGCTAAAGGTTTCTACCTGTTGAAAGGAGAGTTTTCTGCCTTGCCACTGCTGCTCATGGGGAAATGTTAGAGCGCATTATAGAGCGCGGTCTAGAACTGCTCTATAGGCAAAGTGTCTGAAATAGGATTAAATCTGTTTTGATATGATGCCACATAAATATAACCGACTTGACTTGTAATGAGAACATCATGGAATTAATTCATTAATAAGATATAAACCTAATTACCACGGTTCGAAACCACCCATGACTCCCTCCCTCTCTCCCCTCCTTCCTCTTACCTCGCACAACTTCTGACACGTCACATATGGAGTCGATACAGCCAATGGTGTTGGGGTGGGCGGGGTTTGTATTGCCGTTGAAGACTAGCGCTGCAAGAGAGTCGATGAGGAGGAAATAGTTGTAATTCGAGCATGACTTTAAGGTAGTGTGTTTGTTTGTTTGTTTGTTTGTTTGTTTGTGTGTCCGCTCACTGTGCTGGTTGATGAGCATGCGGATGGAGATGCGACTGGTGTAGAAGCGGTCCAGGAAGTACTGGATGTTGTGGTCGGTAACAGCGTCCCGACGGCTGAAAGCATCTTTATACTCAATGATTCCCTGAGCCATGGTTGGAACCACCTCGTTGTGCCGGTTCCTAATGGACTCCAAGACCTCCACGAACCTGGGATTGGCGAGCAGTGCGAGTGAAGAGGGGAGGAAATAGGACGAGCACCGGACAGAGGAAGAAAGCAGAGACTAAGTTAAAGTTGAGCTTGAAACGTTAACCTGTCCAGATTTGTGTGCTACACTTACATCTCAAGGACTCTGTGGTCATCAGGGCTCTTGTCCAGAAACTCCAGGATCTCCATCAGGCTCTGGGTGTACCTGAGGAGAACATAAACACCAGCACTGGTTGGACACACATGTGATCACATTAATACAGGCTGCAGCCCGGTGGTATTAGCTGAACATTCCTCTGGGCAAGCGCCACAGAAAATTAGAAGGGGGGAGAGGTAAACACCACCATCCAACACCGCCCTCGATGCATGACACATGTGTTGTTGTCATTCAAATAAAAATAACTCCAACGTGACTGATTCTCGGAGATGACCCCCCCATTCCCCACAGCAGATCACTTCCCAAAAACGTTAACTTTATGTGCCCACAGCAAGGAGGTCAAAGATCACACTTTCACGACAAAAGATGGAACAAGTCTTGGATTAGCCTCAAAACTTCGAGAATAAATCAAACCAGTGTCAAATGCCGCCTTACGGAATTACAGCTGGCGCTCGAAACGCTGCTATCAAACATCCACTGGGTAAAAGTGTCTCATTTGATTAACGGGTATAGAATCTTTCAGCATCCTTCATAGTTGCTACTTTCTAACGGATGACGCTGAAAGCGTGACTGTGTATGCCTTGAAAGTCAACAGCAAGCGGGCAGGACGAGGAGACAGACGCAGAGGAAGAAGTAGTAAGGCGGGGGTTAGATGGGGAACTGGGACAAAGTTCAACCCCCCTCCTCCTCCTCCTGCTCTGTAATGTAAGAGCTGATAATATCCTGGCCCCGCTGAGTGACGTTGTTGGCTGTTCATCGCCAACAACGTCACTCTCTTAACAACGGAGTGTGGAAAAAGCCGTTATGAAAGTGCTTTGGAAGTGAAAACATGGAAACATTCTTTAAAAAGGCGGAATGTACTTTTGTTACTTTTTATTATACTAAATTCCTTTTGGTTAAAGAAAAAACGCTCAGGTAATACAATATTTTGACTTGAGTTGGCAAGTCATATAACCCTTCAGTGACATGTCGGTGCCTCACCAGCTGTGCAGCATCTGGACTGAGGGCGTGGCCAGCAGCCGGTCCGGCAGCACCTCGATCTCCTTCATGATGTTGGACAAGCGGACTGGAAGCTCCTGTCGCAGGAAGACGAACGATGTGCGCTCACAGGCATTGGTGGAACCTGCAGCACGGAGCACAAGGGGATTACAAACCAACGGGAAAGTACTTTTGCACTGGTTTGACAAAATAGTCTTAACTCAATGTCCACTTTCAACCGCATCTCATTGTCTTGGTGAGAAATTGAGATGGCTTAGTTTTCATTCAGTGACCTACGGGAACTATAGGATTTGGGCCATGAGGAAGGTTGTGTACAGTGTACAATACATCTTAAGATAACTTCTAATCTGCCAGTGAAATAAACATCAATACAGCCGTGATACAGAAACAGAACGGTTGTCCATGAACTACTGCTTCCAGGTGGGACTTTTATTTACCTGTTCAGTAAACTACTAATAATATTTCGGGGGACGGCTAATAAAAACTAAGAATAATAAAACATGTTTTAAACTCCCCTGCTCTTCCACAATGTCATGCTGCTCTACCGTCAGTCAGTCGGAAGATATAGCATGTTTTTGTATTTTAGTAATTTGTTTACAGTCCCTAACGGAAGTCATTGCCATCATCATCATCACTGTGAACATGAGCAGCAGCAGTAATGTTACCACAGCCCTGATAATCATCACTGGGGATCACCAAGGTCCTCACTAGACACGTGCATACACAAATATATGAATCAAACAAACAAACGTGTTTGTGCTAGAGCATAGGTCTGGTTCATAAACACAAACACGGTGACGCAGGAGCACTCACCGAAATCCAAGAACTGCTTCATGGAGAGCGGAGAGGGGGAGAACTTGGAGAAGTGGTCGACGTGTTTGGGCACGTTCACCCGCACCGCCGTCTTCACCAGGGACCGGACCAACCTCATTGTACCCGTCATCCTCAAAACACAACAACAATTCCTTGAGTGACAGTTGATGGGCGAAGTCGAG